>NC_069507.1:158515147-158657647 GCF_027579735.1 Bombina bombina | reverse complement strand
CTAGGTATCCATATTTAACAAGGCTATCAAGAAAACAAAACAAATTAGATAAAAATAAGTCAATTGAAAAGTTGTTTGCTTTCCAGGGTTCTGAACCAAAAAATGGGCTGGCTCCTTAGCTTTGATTCCTGCTTTTTCAAATAAAGATAACAAGAGAATGAAGACAAAATGATAATAGGAGTAAATTAGAAAGTTGCTTATAATTGCATTCTCTATCTGAATCATGAAATAAAAAAAATGTGGGTTTAGTATCCCTTTAACCCCTTAACGACCAACGACGAGCAGGGTACGTCCTCCAAAAAAATACACTTAACGACCGAGGACGTACCCAGCCGCTTTCTGGTTATTGCAGAGATGCCTCAATATCAAGGCATCCTGCAATAATCTTTCTTACCCCTCTGATGCAGAAAGAGCAACAATGTCCACAGCACTTAGAAACAATTTTTAATTTTATTCCAAAACTTCCGACAAAGCGAAGTTTCGAGTCCAGAGACTCTTACTCATGCTAATTTCAATGAGTTACACTGCAGACTTTTAAAACCACTACATTTTCGCGCCAACCACCAAACAATGTGGCTCTGCTGCCATCTGCTGGTAGCAATTGTACATTGCAGTGTCAAAAACTCATTTAAAAACATTACATTTGACATAAACATTTTTTTACATTTTTACTATAGGCATACTGTATGGATATACTTTTCTTATTATTTTACACAATACCTCTTATGTGACAAAAACATATTTACACTTATAATGCATCCAATTAAGTTTTTAATTAATGCCTATAAAAATAATCACAAAAATATTCTCAAAAATATTGACCAGTCATATTCCCTATTAAGGCCTTTTGGTGCCAAACTTTCTAACTCATATATCTAATACATTTCTCTCTGCTTGAGTAATTTTTCCCTACTAATCCCACTCCTTTGTTGTTTAATACTGTCTATTATTTGCCATCTTAGCTGGCTAATATGGTGGCCACATTTTAAGAAGTGGTTAGCTACTGGTGCTTCATAGTTTTTACATCTTATATTTGAACGATGTTGACTAAGTCTATCACGGGCCTTGGGGATCGTTTCCCCTATATAAATCAGGTTACAGGGGCATTTAATGAGGTACACAATGAAAGTGGATTCACATGTAAAGAATTCTTTTATCTCATACCTCTTGCCCTTTCTAGGATGGAAGAAGTATTTATCCTTAATCATTGAATTACAGCTAGGGATGGGCGAATGTGTAAATTTTCGAATTTCAAATATAGAACGAATGTTATTATCGAATTTCGAATTATAAATTCGAATGTCGATAAGAACGAATATTCTGTAAAATTCTGTTTTCGAATGTTTTTTACAGGTTTCGAATGCGACATTCGTTTTCGAATGTGACATTCGATTTCGAATGTGACATTCGATTTTGAATGTGTATATTCGATTTTGAATGTGTATATTCGATTTCGAATGTAACTTTCTTTTTCGAATGAGTATTTCCGTTTTCGAATGTCACTTTCGATTTCGAAACTAATTTGAATTTGAAAAGTACATTACAAAAGAAAAGACTATTTCGAAATTTAAATAGAATTTGAATATCACATTACAAATATAATGTGATATATTCAATCGAATTAGAATATTACATTTCGAAATCGAATAGGATATATCCTATCAAATTAATTTGAATGTGATATATCTTATCGAATTCGAATATTACATTTCTATATAGAATGTGATATTATTGAATCGAATTAGAATATTATATTTCGAATTCGAATGTGAAATATACATATCGAATTCGAATATAATATAATATAATATAAAGGCAAACAAACATTCTATTTTTAGAACAAATATTTTCGAATGTAAGCGAAAAATTCAAAACCAAACATTCGAAAATCGAATGTTAGAATGATAGTTAAACATTCGAAATTCGATTCGAACGAACGAATGTCTAAAAATTTGTTTTAAAATTCGAATGTTTAGAAACATTTGCCCATCCCTAATTACAGCTTAAGCATCCTAAACATGAGTAACTGCCTAGAAAAGTCTGAGTATCTTTCTCTGATGCAGAGAGAGCCACTCTGCCACTCTGTGGCCCTCTCTGCACCGGACATCGATGGCCGCAATCGTTGGTGAGTGGGAGCCGACGTGAGAGGCGGGTGGGCGGCCATCAATGGCTTCTATGATGCAGAGGGGGGCAGGATCATGGGCGGGGTAGCCGGAGGCATGCACGGACACGCGTTCGTGCACGGGGGGCCGGGGCCGGGCGCGTGCACGGGGCGGGAGCAGGTGGGAACTGTTACACTACAGAAAATATTTGTAAGAAAAGTGGGAGAGAGGGGAGAGGGAAATAAAAAGGATCTAAGGGCTCTGGGAGGGGGCGGGAAGCTACACTACAGAAAAAAGAAAAAGTACCCAAGATGGCTCCTAATAAGTTAGAGGGGGAGGGTTAGAGAGCTGTTTGGGGGGGATCAGGGAGGTTGGGGGGACAATTATGGGGTGAGGGAGGGAAGAGACCTGTTTGGGAGGGATCGGGGGTGTGATGTGTCAGGTGGGAGGGTGATCTCTACACTAAAGCTAAAATTAACCCTGCAAGCTACCTACAAGCTACCTAATTAACCCCTTCACTGCTAGCCATAATACACGTGTGATGCGCAGCGGCATTTAGCGGCCTTCTAATTACCAAAAAGCAATGCCAAAGCCATATATGTTTGCTATTTCTGAACAAAGGGGGTCCCAGAGAAGCATTTACAACCATTTATGCCATAATTGCACAACCTGTTTGTAAATAATTTCCGTGAGAAACCTAAAGTTTGTGAAAAAGTTTGTGAAAAAGTGAACAATTTTTTTTATTTGATCGCATTTGGCGGTGAAATGGTGGCATGAAATATACCAAAATAGGCCTAGATCAATATTTTGGGTTGTCTACTACACTACACTAAAGCTAAAATTAATTTTACAAGCTCCCTTACTAACCCCTTCACTGCTGGGCATAATACACGTGTGGTGCGCAGCGGCATTTAGCGGCCTTCTAATTACCAAAAAGCAACGCCAAAGCCATATATGTCTGCTATTTCTGATCAAAGGGAATCCCAGAAAAGCATTTACAACCATTTGAGCCATAATTGCACAAGCTATTTGTAAATAATTTCAGTGAGAAACCTAAAATTGTGAAAAATGTAAAAAAATTTTTTAATTTTGATCGCATTTGGCGGTGAAATAGTGGCATGAAATATACCAAAATGGGCCTAGATCAATACTTGGGGTTGTCTACTACACTACACTAAAGCTAAAATTAACCCTACAAGCTCCCTACATGATCGCTAATTAATCTCTTCAATGCTGGGCATAATACACATGTGGTGGGCAGTGGCATTTAGCGGCCTTCTAATTACCAAAAAGCAACGCCAAAGCCATATATGTCTGCTATTTCTGAACAAAGGGGATCCAAGAAAAGCATTTACAACCATTATGCCATAATTGCACAGGTTTTTTGTAAATAATTTCAGTGAGAAACCTAAAGTTTGTGAAAAAATGTGTGAAAAAGTGAACAATTTTTTTTATTTGATCGCATTTGGCGATGAAATGGTGGCATGAAATATACCAAAATGGGCCTAGATCAATACTTTGGGATGTCTTCTAAAAAAAATATATACATGTCAAGGGATATTCATGGATTCCTGAAAGATATCAGTGTCCCAATGTAACTAGCGCTAATTTTGAAAAAAAAGTGGTTTGGAAATAGCAAAGTGCTACTTGTATTTATTGCCCTATAACTTTCACAAAAAAGCAAAGAACATGTAAACATTGGGTATTTCTAAACTCAGGACAAAATTTAGAAACTATTTAGCATGGGTGTTTTTTTGTGGTTGTAGATGTGTAACAGATTTTGGGGGTCAAAGTTAGAAAAAATGTAAAAATAGCCTTGGTCCCAAACGGACACAAAATGGAAAAGTGCTGTGGTCATTAAAGGGTTAAGGAAGTGCAAAGGTCTGGTGGTGATTTTAAACTAATTGGGTGCATTACAAATAGATATTTGTAGCTCCTATTCATGTGAGTAGAGATCAAAGAAAATAAGATTGTCAGATATGCCTACAGTATATTATCTGCCCCCTCCCAGTCTGTTTAGCTAATTGCCAGCATTAAAGTTCTACAGAGATAGCCTTATATAATTTTTTTCACTTTTCTATATCTTTGTTTTTTAATTAGAGCACTGTACTGTGAACACTAGGGGGTCAATTTATCAAGCTCCGTGCAGAGCTTGATGCCCCATGTTTCCGGTGAGCCTAAAGACCGCTGCTCCATAACCTGTCCGCCTGCTCTGAGGCGGCGGACAGAAATCAACCCGATCAGATACGATCGGGTTGATTGACACCCCCTGCTAATGGCTGATTGGCCGCGAATCTGCAGGGGGCGGTATTGCACCAGCAGTTCACAAGAACTGCTGGTGCTATGATAAATGCCGACAGCGTATGCTGTCGGCATTTATCAATGTGCAGCGGACATGATACACTACATCGTATCATGTACGCTCGCACATTAGTAAATTGACCCCTAGATATTTTGGCATTTTATATTTTATCAATATTTTACACCCCTTTGTTCATTTACTTATTGTTAATAAATATTGGAAAATTATAATTATTTATAAGCAATTATTATTAATCATAATAATAATCCATTGGTGACCAGATAAGACTGCAACAATATAAATACGTTTCATATTTTTATATAACCTGGACTAGTAGAAAAAATGCAGGGGATAAGTAATTACTGTTAACCTTGTCTGGTAAACAACTGTGACTTAAAGGGACAGTCTAGTCAAAATTAAACTTTCAGGAGTCAGCTAGGGCATGTCATTTTAAATAACTTTCCAATTTACTTTTATAATCAAATTTGCTTTGTTCTTTTGGTATTCTTAATTCAAAGCTAAGCCTAGGTAGGCTCATATTCAAATTTCTAAGACCTTGAAGGCCGACTCTTACCTGAATGCATTTTGACAGTTTTTCATAACTAGAGGGCGTTAGTTTACATGTGCCATATAGATAACATGGTGCTCACGCCCGTGAAGTTACCTAGGAGTCAGCACTGATTGGCTAAAATGCAAGTATGTCAAAAGAACTGAAATAAGGGGGCAGTCTGCAGTGTTGGTTATGCAAAACTGGGGAATGGGTAATATAGGGATTATCTATATTTTTAAACCATACAAATTCTGGAGTAGACTGTCCCTTTAAATTACATATATACTAGTCTTAGATGAGTAGGAAATTTCAGTGGACAAGTAACATTTTTTATCTCGAACATTGAGCGGACTAGTAACTTTTCCCTTTGGGCTAGTAATAGCCCCTTACTAGCAAAATAAAAGTACATTATATTTTTATATAACTTCCTGTTCTGATGGTTATTATATAATTACGTTATGGAAAGTTACATTGGAATAATAGAAGCAAATAAATACCTTGACAAACTGCATGTCTGTTATGGCTCTTACAGTGTAATCTGGAATATAAACTTGTAAGAAGGAGGCGTTTAGCTGGTTGTTACTGCTCCCAAGTGTTGGTGTCACTGCATCTATACGATCGCTTCTATTTAAAGAATCTGAATGATTCAATCCACAAGGACGAGGTGGTGATTTATTTTCTGCTATTGGAAAGAAAAGCCAGAAATGACATTACTTCATTTATCTAGTATTCAATATACATGATTTTATTTATTCATCGTCTTAAAATAAGGGTTGACAAATTTATATAAAACACTGGGGGATCCAGCCAAAATAATGGGTTATCAATTTTATGGAGCAAAGGACAAATTATATATATAGATTTATATCAAATTATCAAAAATATTTGAGTGTTAAAAAAAGTAACTTTTTATAGACCATAGCTTACTGCATCTAAGAATTTGTCAAACTCTACTTGAAAAATGAAAATAACCTATAGATGCAATTTAATTTCAGATTCTTTGTCTATGAAATGTACAAGGATTCACAAGAAAACAAAATTTATGCTTACCAGATAAATTCCTTTCTTTCCTGGCAGGGTGAGGCTACGACTTTATTCCTTACTGTTGGGAAATACAACACCTGGCCACCAGGGGGAGGAAGAGACACCCCAACCAAAAGCTTAAATATGAAAGGCTGGCGTCCGTAGTCACAATCTCCCAGGGCAGTCTCAAGAAGCACGTGCCTCGAGACAGGTGATCTTGACAAAGCCACCAAGAGAGTGAATCTCTCGACGGGGTGTCCAATACGATCTGTTGGGACAGGTCCGAATGATCGCCGTTCCATTGTCTCAGCATGCATAGTTGTAAAGGTCTGAGACAGAATTTGGCAAAAGGAATAATGTCCATACAAGACACCATGAGTCCAATCACCTCCATGCATTGGGCCACCAAAGATCTTGAGGCGACGTGGAGGGCAAGGCACGCTGATGTCAGCTTGCGATGTCTCTGATCTGTTAGAAAGATCTTTTATGGATACAGAGTCTATAACCGTACCTAGAAAATTCTTCACCCTGGTATTTGGAGTAAGAGAACTCTTTTCAAAGTTTATCTTCCATCCATGAGACCGAAGAAGACTCAGAAGAAATTTCAAGTGATCCTTTACCCGACGAAAAGATGGTGCCTGTACCAAGATATCGTCCAGGTACAGAGCTACTGCAATTCCTTGGGATCTGGCTACAGCCATGAGAGCACCCAGAACCTTTGTAAATATCCTGGGTGCAGTAACTAAGCCAAATGGAAGTGCTATGAACTGGAAGTGTAGATCCAGAAAAGCAAACCTTATGGATTCCGTGTGGATCGGAACATGCAGGTATGCATCCTTCAGATCGATGGTAGTTATAAATTGTCCTTCCTGAACCATGAAGGATCAATCTGATCATCTCCATCTTGAAGGAGGAGACACTTAGAAATTTGTTTAGGCACTTCAAACCCAGAATTGGATGAAAAGTTCCTTCCTTTTTGGGAACCACAAAGAGGTTTGAATAGAACCCCAGACCTCTTTCTGATGCAGGTACCGGGACTATTACTCCTAAGGAGGATAGATCCCTTATGCAATCTAAAAAGGCTGTCTTCTTCTCTGGTCTTGTAGACAGTCTGGAGAGGAGGAATCTGCCCCTGGGAGGATGAGATTTTAATCCTATCCTGTACCCCGGAGATACAACCTCCAGTACCCAAGGGTCCTGAACATCCTAAAACCAGGCGTCTGAGAAAAACGACAGTCTGCCCCTACTCGATCTGATCCTGGATCGGGGGCAGCCCCTTCATGCAGATTAGTTATCTGCAAACTTCTTAGTCTGCTTCACCTTATTACAGGTTTCCAGGTACGCTTGGGTTGCTCAGGCTTGGAGGACGATTGAGTTGCCTGGGACGAAAGGAACGAAAATTAGAAGACTGCTGTCCCTTAGGTCTGTTATTCTTATCCTGTGGAAGGAAAGTGCCTTTCCCTCCGGTAACAGTAGATATGATAGAGTCCAGGCCTCAACCAAATAAAACATTCCCCTTGAAGGGTAAGGAAAGGAGTCTGGATTTAGAAACCATATCCGCAGACCAAGATTTCAACCAGCGAGCCCTGCGAGCTAGGACCACAAAGCCTGAAGCCTTTGCGTTCAGGCGTATAATCTGTATATTTGCATCACAGATAAAGTAGTTAGCTATTTTTAAGGCCTTAATCCTCTCTTGAATATCCTTGAGAGTAGATTCCACCTTGATAAGGTCTGACAGAGAGTCCCACCAGTAGGTGGCAGCTCCAGCGGCAACTGCTGCCACTGGTTGAAATAAAAATCCTGTGTGTTGGAACATTCTTCTCAGGTAACTCTCCAACTTCTTGTCCATAGGTTCGCTAAAGGAAGAAATATCTTCCAGAGGGATAGTGGTATGCTTAGCTAGCGTCAAAATGGCACTATCCACCTTAGGGATGGAACCCCACAATCCCAGCTGAGAATCAGGGACCAGGAATAACTTCTTAAAACTTGACGAAGGGGAAAAAGGAGTTCCAACTCTTTCCCATTCACAACTGATAATATTTGCCATGCGAACTGGGACAGGAAAAGTCTGAGGGGTCTTTCTGTTCTCGTAAACCCTGTCTAACTTAGGGATCTTAGGTTCCTCAGGCAGTTTTGCTTCCGGAACCTCTAAAGTAGACAGAACCTCCTTTAGTAAAAAACTCAGATGCTCAATCTTAAATCTGAAGGAGGGCTCTGTCAGGGTATCTGTGAGTAACATTAAATAAACTACAGATATACCACGTGATTTGATATTTAATTTTATTTAATATCAAATTTGACATGAATTGTGTGGGCTTTAGCCACAACAGACCAACCCCCACTTCTTCTTGGTTACACAGGAAATAACAAAAGATTTAGCCTATGAAGCTCACAGCTCTGCAGGGGATAATAAACATGGGCCTGATAATCAACCAAGCCAGCATACATCATGGGATGTTGGAGACAAGAGTCTGTGAATAAGTCAGATAAGCAAACAGAAATTCTTAGAATATAGTAATTAGCACAGACATGTTAACTGCCCCTGAACCAACTAAATACACATAAGGCATCTGAACTCAAGTTACCTACAGACATATGGGAATGCTGTAACTAAATCTTTATATTCGTATTACAGTTAGCGTGAAAGGCCTAAACATTGATTTAGACCTACAAGCTTTCATGTAAAGTTTAACCAAATATAATGAATTTTCTCCTTGAGTCATCCTGCTCTACTCTCTCTCTCTTTTTTAGAGAAGGTTTTAGAGAAATATTTATTAAAATATCTTGTTCCCTAATTGTCATATTAAATATCTGATGTATGAAATTGTTTATTTTATTAATTTTCCCCCCCCCACTATTTATTATTTATATTGTCCCCTTTTTTCTTAGTGATCTTTTGAATAGGTATACATCCTTCTTCCCTTTTAGTCATTCTATATGCAAGGATTAGATCAGACAATCCGACTATGTCTTCCATTCACATGCATAATATTAAAATATATCACAGATTTGTTTTTCGGTTTAGATAATGATTATTCTTTTAACGTATCATGGTTATAATGTATTATGTACTATGAAATGCGTGCTTTTAGATTATGTAATTTTTAAAGGACCAGTCAACACAGTAGATTTGCATAATCAACAAATGCAAGATAACAAGACAATGCAATAGTCCTTAGTCTGAACTTCAAAATGAGTAGTAGATTTTTTTTTCTGACAATTTTAAAAGTGATGTCTTTTTCCACTCCCCCTGTACCATGTGACAGCCATCAGCCAATCACAAATGCATACATGTACCATGTGACAGCCTTCAGCCATTCAGAAATGCATACACACTTATTCTTGCACATGCTCAGTAGGAGCTGATGACTCAAAAAGTTTAAATATAAAGAGACTGTGCACATTTTGTTAATTTAAGTAAATTGGAAAGTTGTTTAAAATAGCATGCTCTATCTGAATAATGAAAGTTTAATTATCATTGAGTGTCCCTTTAACTATGATCAAATATTGATTAATTCCTTTTATAAATGTATTTTAAATGTATTCTATACAGTGGCAACTAAGTATATGACTAGAATGGTGTAATATGAACAATAGTCTTGCTTATAGGTCCCGAATGAACACATAGCCAATGACATTTCTGTATTTGGAGGCGTGCCCAACCCTGGGTCTTTTAAAAACAGGATTTAGATCATCCGGTTTATACAACTCTTGAGAAAGTCAGGTCGTAGCCTGAAGAAACGCATTGAGGCTGCACTCTCACCCTCTCCTGGTGCCTGAAACGCCGGTGCTGAACATTGAGTATCCCCCGGTACAGCAAGTCTTCTTACGGCTTTCCGGAAGCGCTTTCGAGGACACAGCTGACGAGGTGACGGAGAACACACCCACAGTATCCGGTGGAACTTACTAGGACTTGGTGACTGTGCTTATTTTCTTTTACCACATTGTACGTGTTATTTTAGCGCTTTGTGTGTCTGTTCTATTAAACGGTGTTACACTTAGAGTGGGATGCGCTCTGTGTTTTCTTTCATTTTGTAGCATCTTCTATGATCAGGAACACAGCCCTGCGTCCTACACTGGAGCAGCATCCACACGCTACACCGCAGCTGGGAAGTATTTTTACCCCTCTGACCATTGTTTGATGCCACTATCGGTATTGTATTACACTTTATCGGGCTGCAGAATCTATTCTGACTGCCTATATTCCTGTCAACTGTGCACAGCTGAGAATAGAATTACTGTATATTTTTATTTTTTCTACCGTTTGAAGACTTTTTTACTATTTGATCCTTACGTGTGCATAAATAGAGCTGATATGTATTTTTAATAACGCCAACTGGCTATATTTGTGAAGCGCAGCTTTGTTGTGAATTTTTTGTATTGAACATTATTTCTTTCATTTCAGACCTACATCTGTTTTTTCATGCATTCAAAATTTATTTAGAAATATGAAATATACTGTATTCATACTAAGATACAATATAATACCAGGAGGTTGAATGCTATGATTCTGTGAAGAAAAATAATTAACAGTAAACTGCTTATTAAAATGATTACTAGAAATATAATCATATTTAATATTAAAATAATCAGAGAAAATGACACTATATGGTTCCATATATGTTGGCCAGATAAGTTTATTTATACAAGAAATTATAGTATATTAAATAAAGATTTTAAAGGTTAGATACTAGACTGTATAGCATTGTTGATAGTGAGACTGCATTTCTGGTTATCTGCTGCCCCCTCGTGGATTAAAACTGGTATGACAGCCAAACGAGTTGACTGTTTAAAACATATCCAAATCCAAATGAGCCAATCAGGGAGGCGTCTCCCAAATAACCAATCAGGGACAAGCATCCGAAGGGCCTATCAGACACGTTTCACCAATGATTAGAATAAAAACAAAATTTATGCTTACCTGATAAATTTCTTTCTCTTGTGGTCTATCCAGTCCACGGGTTCATCCATTACTTGTGGGATATTCTCCTTCCCAACAGGAAGTTGCAAGAGGACACCCACAGCAGAGCTGTCTATATAGCTCCTCCCCTAACTGCCACCCCCAGTCATTCGACCGAAGACAAGCAAGAAAAAAGGAGAAACTATAGGGTGCAGTGGTGACTGTAGTTTAAAAATAAAGTGACAGGGTGGGCCGTGGACTGGATACACCACAAGAGAAAGAAATTTATCAGGTAAGCATAAATTTTGTTTTCTCTTGTAAGGTGTATCCAGTCCACAAGTTCATCCATTACTTGTGGGATACCAATACCAAAGCTTTAGGACACGGATGAAGGGAGGGACAAGGCAGGTACTTAAACGGAAGACACCGCTGCCTGTAAGACCTTTCTCCCAAAAATAGCCTCCGAAGAAGCAAGTATCAAATTTGTAAAATTTGGAAAAAGTATGAAGCAAAGACCAAGTCGCCGCCTTACAAATCTGTTCAACAGAGGCCTCATTTTTAAAAGCCCATGTGGAAGCTACCGCTCTAGTAGAATGAGCTGTAATTCTTTCAAGAGGCTGCTTGCCAGCAGTCTCATAAGCCAAACGGATTATGCTTCTTAGCCAAAAAGAAAGAGAAGTTGCCGAAGCCTTTTGGCCTCTCCTCTTTCCAGAGTAGACAACAAACAATGCAGATGTTTGACGAAAATTATTAGTTGCTTGCAAATAAAACTTTAAAGCACGAACCACGTCAAGATTGTGTAACAGACGTTCCTTCTTTGAAGAAGGATTAGGACACAGTGACGGAACAACAATCTCCTGATTGATATTCCTATTAGATACTACCTTAGGAAGAAACCCAGGTTTGGTACGGAACACTACCTTATCTGCATTGAAGATCAGATAAGGTGAATCACACTGCAAGGCAGATAACTCTGAAACTCTTCGAGCCGAAGAGATAGCTACTAAAAACAGAACTTTCCAAGATAAAAGCTTGATATCTATGGAATGCAAGGGTTCAAACGGAACCCCTTGAAGAACCTTAAGAACTAAATTTAAACTCCATGGCGGAGCAACAGGTTTAAACACCGGCCTGATTCTAACCAAAGCCTGATAAAATGCCTGAACGTCTGGAACGTCAGCCAGGCACTTGTGCAAAAGGATAGACAGAGCAGAAATCTGTCCCTTTAAGGAACTAGCCGATAACCCCTTTTCCAATCCTTCTTGGAGAAAAGATAGTATCCTAGGAATCCTAACCTTACTCCACGAGTAACCCTTGGATTCACACCAATGAAGATATTTACACCATATCTTATGATAGATTTTCCTGGTGACAGGCTTCCGAGCCTGAATCAAGGTATCAATGACCGATTCAGAGAAACCACGCTTTGATAAAATCAAGCGTTCAATCTCCAAGCAGTCAGACGCAGAGAAACTAGATTTGGATGTTTGAAAGGACCTTGTAGCAGAAGGTCCTGCCTCGGCGGCAGAGTCCATGGTGGGAAGGATGACATGTCCACCAGATCTGCATACCAAGTCCTGCGTGGCCACGCAGGTGCTATCAAAATCACCGAAGCTCTCTCCTGCTTGATCTTGGCAATTAGACGAGGGAGGAGAGGAAATGGTGGAAACACATAAGCCAGGCTGAAGGACCAGGGTGCTGCTAGAGCATCTATCAGCGTCGCCTGGGGATCCCTTGACCTGGACCCGTAACGAGGAAGCTTGGCGTTCTGGCGAGACGTCATCAGATCCAGTTCTGGTTTGCCCCATAGATGAATCAGCTGGGCAAAAACCTACGGATGGAGCTCCCACTGCCCCGGATGAAAAG
The DNA here is from genome assembly GCF_027579735.1 of Bombina bombina. Taxonomy (NCBI): domain Eukaryota; kingdom Metazoa; phylum Chordata; class Amphibia; order Anura; family Bombinatoridae; genus Bombina; species Bombina bombina. The sequence goes on along the minus strand of NC_069507.1, from coordinate 158,644,904 downwards.
TCTGCCGACTTAGAAAATCCGCCTCCCAGTTCTGTACTCCTGGGATATGGATAGCTGAGAGATGGCAAGAGTGAATCTCTGCCCATAGAATTATCTTGGAAACCTCCATCATGGCCAGGGGGCTCCTTGTTCCCCCCTGATGGTTGATATAGGCTACAGTCGTGATATTGTCCGACTGAAATCTAATGAACTTGGCCACAGCTAGTTGAGGCCAAGCCTGAAGAGCATTGAATATCGCTCTTAGTTCCAGAATGTTTATCAGAAGGAGGGCTTCCTTCTGAGTCCACGAACCCTGAGCCTTCAGGGAGTTCCAGACTGCGCCCCAGCCCAGAAGGCTGGCATCTGACGTCACTATAGTCCACTCTGGCCTGCGGAAACTAATTCCCCTGGACAGATGGACCCGAGATAACCACCAGAGAAGAGAATTCCTGGTCTCTTGATCTAGATCTAACAGAGGAGACAAATCTGTGTAGTCACCATTCCACTGGTTGAGCATGCAAAGTTGCAGTGGTCTGAGATGTAAGCGGGCAAATGGAACTATGTCCATTGCCGCTACCATTAGGTCGATCATTTCCATACACTGAGCCACTGATAGCCGAGGAGTGGAATGAAGAACATGGCAAGAGGTTAGAAGCTTTGATATTCTGACTTCTGTCAGAAAATTTTTCATTTCTACTGAATCTATTAGAGTTCCTAGAAAGGAAACTCTTGTGAGAGGAGAGAGAGAACTCTTTTCTATGTTCACTTTCCACCCATGAGACCTCAGAAAGGCGAGAACAATGTCCGTATGGGACATGGCGATTTGAAGAGTCGACGCCTGAATCAGAATGTTGTCTAGGTAAAGGGCTACCGCTATGCCCCGCGGCCTTAGAACCGCCAGAAGGGACCCTAGAACATTCGTAAAGATTCTTGGTGCTGTGGCTAACCCGAAGGGAAGAGCCACAAACTGTTAATGCCTGTCTAGGAAGGCAAACCTAAGGAACTGAAGATGATCTCTGTGAATTGGAATGTGGAGATAGGCATCCATTAAATCCACTGTAGTCATAAATTGACCCTCCTGAATCATAGGGAGGATGGTTCGGATTGTTTCCATCTTAAAAGATGGGACCCTGAGAAATTTGTTTAGGATCTTGAGATCCAAGATAGGTCTGAAAGTTCCCTCTTTTTTGGGAACTATAAACAGATTTGAATAGAAACCCAGCCTCTGTTCCTCTCTTGGAACTGGCTGGATCACTCCCATAACCAGTAGGTTTTGAACGCAACGTAAGAATGCCTCTCTTTTTATCTGGTTTACAGATAGTTGTGAGAGATGAAATCTCCCCTTTGGAGATGACCCTTTGAATTCCAGAAGATATCCCTGGGAAACAATCTCCAGCGCCCAGGGATCCTGGACATCTCTTGCCCAAGCCTGGGCGAAGAGAGAAAGTCTGCCCCCCACTAGATCCGGTCCCGGATCGGGGGCTACTCCTTCATGCTGTCTTAGAGGCAGCCGCAGGCTTCTTGGCCTGCTTCCCCTTGTTCCAATCCTGGTTAGGTCTCCAGACTGGTTTGGACTGGGCAAAATTTCCCTCTTGTTTTGCATTAGAGGAAGTTGAAGCTGCGCCACTCTTAAAGTTTCGAAAAGAACGAAAATTATTCTGTTTGGTCCTTAACTTATTGGACCTATCCTGAGGAAGGGCGTGGCCTTTTCCTCCAGTAATATCAGCAATGATCTCCTTCAGACCAGGCCCGAATAGGGTCTGTCCCTTGAAGGGGATGTTAAGAAGTTTAGACTTTGAAGTAACGTCTCCTGACCAGGACTTAAGCCATAGCGCCCTACGCGCCAAAATGGCAAAGCCTGAATTCTTAGCCGTTAGTTTGGTTAACTGAAAAACGGCGTCAGAAATAAAGGAATTAGCTAACTTAAGAGCTTTAATCCTGTCTAAAATATCATCTAAAGGGGTCTCTACCTGCAGAGCCTCCTCGAGAGACTCGAACCAAAAAGCCGCTGCAGCAGTAACTGGGGCTATGCATGCAAGAGGCTGGAGGATAAAACCTTGATGTATAAAAATTTTCTTAAGGAGGCCCTCCAATTTTTTATCCATAGGATCTAGGAAAGCACAACTGTCCTCGACAGGGATAGTTGTACGCTTAGCTAGGGTAGAGACGGCTCCCTCCACCTTACGGACCATCTGCCACGAGTCCCGCATGGCGGCATCTATGGGAAACATCTTTTTGAAAGCAGGAGAGGGAGAGAACGGCACACCTGGTCTATCCCATTCCTTAGTAATAATTTCCGAAAACCTCTTAGGGACTGGAAAAACATCAGTGTAAACAGGCACTGCAAAGTATTTGTCCATTTTACACAATTTCTCTGGAACCACAATGGGGTCACAGTCATCCAGAGTCGCTAAAAGTTCCCTAAGCAATAAGCGGAGGTGTTCAAGCTTAAATTTAAACACTGTCATTTCAGAATCAGGCTGAAGTAACGCCCTCCCTGAGTCTGAAGGGTCACCCACAGATAGAAGCTCACCTGCCTCGGCTTCTGAGCATTGTGAGGGTATATTGGACATAGGCAATAAAGCGTCAGAAAGCTCTGTATTAGTTCTAGCCCTAGAGCTGTCTCGCTTTCCTTGTAACCCTGGTAGGTTTTGAAAATACCTCTGTGAGGGTATTATTCATAACTGCAGCTATGTCCCGCAATGTAAACGAATTAGACGCACTAGATGTACTTGGCGTCACTTGAGCGGGAGTTATAAGTTCTGACACATGGGGAGAGTTAGATGGCATAATTTCCCTTTTTTTAGTCAGACAATCCCCTGGAGATAAATCTTTAAGTGCCATAATATGGTCTTTATAGTTTATAGAAATTTCAGTACATTTGGTACACATTCTAAGAGGGGGTTCCACCATGGCTTCTAAACATATTGAACAAGGAGTTTCCTCTATGTCAAGAGACTAGTAATGAGACTAGTAATGTTTAACAGACTAGTAATTAAACAAAAACGTTACTGTGCCTTTAAGAGAAAAAAACTAGCACTTAAACTGCAAAACAGTGAAAAAATAAAGCAAATTCTTTGAAATTTTTACAGTGTGTGTAAGGGACTAAAGCAGCATTGCACCCACTTGCAAATGGATGATTAAACCCTTAGGCCCCAAACCGGATTGAAAAACGTTTAAAGACAGTTGAGCACTCTGCCACAGCTCTGCTGAGGCTCCTACCTGCCCACAAATACAATTCTGTGCAGAAATAAACCCCTTGTAATGGTCCTCACGTGTCAGAGGACTCCTCTAGGGAAGCTGGATGTCTCAGTCTGAATAAAAACTGCGCATTTAGAGCGCTAAAATAGGCGCCTTAAGAAAGTACTCTTAGGAGTGCCTGATTAGCCATGTGGAAACTAGGCCCCAAATAAAGATTTATCTCCCTCAGAGAAAAAAACGTCCTATTTTTTAAAATCATGTAAACGTTTTGTCCCTAAGTAATATAAGTTAACATGAGTATTACCCTGTTCTGTAAGCATGATCCCAGTTGCTGTTAAATCACTGCATAAGGCTTACCTCAGTACACAAGGCTCTGTCAGTATTTTCTAGAACTCATATCATCTCTCTAGAACTAAAATTACTGAACATACCTCAAGGCAGGTAATCTGCAGGCCGTTCCCCCAACCGAAGTTGTCCCATATTCTTCAGTTATGTGTGAGAACAGCAGTGGACCTTAGTTACAAACCGCTAAGATCATCAAATCTCCAGGCAGAACTCTTCTTCTAATTTCTGCCTGAGAATAAAACAGTACAACGCCGGTACCGTTTAAAAATGACAAACTCTTGATTGAAGGTAAAAACTACACTAAGTCACCACATATCTCTTGATACTTCCTTTCTTGTCGAGAGTTGCAAGAGAATGACTGGGGGTGGCAGTTAGGGGAGGAGCTATATAGACAGCTCTGCTGTGGGTGTCCTCTTGCAACTTCCTGTTGGGAAGGAGAATATCGCACAAGTAATGGATGGATGAACCCGTGGACTGGATACACCTTACAAGAGAAAAGGGGTGGGATTGTATCACGTGATATAGCCTCATGCAAGAGAATAGAAGAGGGTCTATGCTGCTGAATTTTGACTGACAAACTGTTGCCTTGGAATCCAGTCTCTATAAAGCAAATCTGGGCCTAACTTTCATCCATCTTGCAAAAATACCCCTTTTAATTTATGAGGTGGAATTGGACTTATCAGAGAAAGCTGAGACACTCATTTGGTTATGTGGTAACGTATGGCAGTGACTATAGTTTAATATTTTAAAGAAAATACATTCATTGTTGCTACAGTAATTGAAGTTAGTAATTTAAAGCACAATTGGTATTTTAAGCTTATGTTCATAGTCCGGTGTAGTTTAACTAGTCATTATTGCTAAATAATTTATTTGCTAGATAAAGGTTCTTTGTATTTCATATTTTTGAATCAGGCCTATTATTGTAAGTAAATCTCTCTGGTGTGCATTAAGTTATTTGCATATATATATATATATATATATATATATATATATATATATATATATATATATATGTATTTTAGAATTTGCCTTAATTATAGCTAAAACAGAGTTTATTTCAGCTCAGATAAATTGGCATAGAAATTGGCTGTTAAAGTATCTTGTTATATTGTTTAACTAGGCACTGTTAAAGTATAGGTATATATAAATATTAACTAATTAAAGAATTTAGGAATAGGAGAGGCGGAGCTAACCGCTGTTCTGAACAGACGTTGAAGTGCAGAGCTGCGTGCTGTATTTGGTCAAAAGTCTTTATTTGGACTCAATACTTTCTCAGTTTACAATATTATTGACCACCTAGCATTGTGAACTTGGGAGAGGCTCTACACGTTTATTTCGCACAGACTGGCTATTGCATTTAGCCGCTAAAGAAAAACGAGACATCTGACTGAGTTGCGGCCTCACTTACATCAGCCTTCCAAATTTACATTGGCCTGTGATCCACGCTCTGGAGGGTCAGGGCTCCACTCCGGAGCTGCTGAGGACCAATTTGGGCTGATAAGTAGGAACCATACAGGACTGTGTAAGGTCGGGCGCCACATAAACATTCTCACAGAGGATCCCTACAGCCCTGTCACTGACACGGTTGTCACTCACCGGGTGTCATGGGCTGATGAGGCAGCAGAGGAGCGGAGACATTGACCGGAGAGGTCTGATTAGTGTGCTGAGTAACCCTAACGCCTAGATTTGGAGTTTTGCGGCCAAGGGGGTGCGTTAGCTACGCGTGCTTTTTTCTGGCCGCACCTTTTAAATACCGCTGGTATTTAGAGTTCACAGAATGGCAGGGTTTTCAGTGCGTTAGGCTCCAAAAAGGGAGCGTAGAGCATAATTTAACGCCACTGCAACTCTCGATACCAGCGGTGCTTACGGACGCGGCCAGCTTCAAAAACGTGCTCGTGCACGATTCCCCCATAGAAAACAATGGGGCTGTTTGAGCTGAAAAAAAACCTAACACCTGCAAAAAAGCCGCGTTCAGCTCCTAACGCAGCCCCATTGTTTTCTATGGGGAAACACTTCCTACGTCTGCACCTAACACCCTAACATGTACCCCGAGTCTAAACACCCCTAACCTTACACTTATTAACCCCTATTCTGCCGCCCCCGCTATCACTGACCCCTGCATATTATTTTTAACCCCTAATCTGCCACTCCGTAAACCGCCGCTACTTACATTATCCCTATGTACCCCTAATCTGCTGCTCCTAACACCGCCGACCCCTATATTATATTAATTAACCCCTAATCTGCCCCCCACAACGTCGCCTCCACCTGCCTACACTTATTAACCCCTAATCTGCCGACCGGACCGTGGCGCTATTAAAAATAAAGTTATTAACCCCTAATCCGCCTCACTCCCGCCTCAATAACCCTATAATAAATAGTATTAACCCCTAATCTGCCCTCCCTAACATCGCCGACACCTAACTTCAATTATTAACCCCTAATCTGCCGACCGAATCTCGCCGCTACTGTAATAAATGGATTAACCCCTAAAGCTAAGTCTAACCCTAACACTAACACCCCCCTAAGTTAAATATAATTTAAATCTAACGAAATTAATTAACTCTTATTAAATAAATTATTCCTATTTAAAGCTAAATACTTACCTGTAAAATAAACCCTAATATAGCTACAATATAAATAATAATTATATTGTAGCTATTTTAGGATTTATATTTATTTTACAGGTAACTTTGTATTTATTTTAACCAGGTACAATAGCTATTAAATAGTTAAGAACTATTTAATAGCTAAAATAGTTAAAATAATTACAAAATCACCTGTAAAATAAATCCTAACCTAAGTTACAATTAAACCTAACACTACACTATCAATAAATTAATTAAATAAAATACCTACAATTATCTACAATTAAACCTAACACTACACTATCAATAAATTAGCTCTTTTACCTTACCAGCCCTGAACAGGGCCCTTTGCGGGGCATGCCCCAAAGAATTCAGCTCTTTTGCCTGTAAAAAAAACACATACAATACCCTCCCAACATTACAACCCACCACCCACATACCCCTAATCTAACCCAAACCCCCCTTAAATAAACCTAACACTAAGCCCCTGAAGATCTTCCTACCTTATCTTCACCATACCAGGTTCACCGATCCGTCCTCGGAAGTCTTGATCCAAGCCTCGGAAGTGTTGATCCAAGCCTCGGAAGTGTTGATCCAAGCCCAAGCGGGGGGCTGAAGAGTGACGTCCATCCTCGGGCTGAAGTCTGGATCCAAGCGGCGGCTGAAGAAATCTATCATCGGGCTGAAGTCGGAAGTCCATCATCGGGATGAAGTCTTCTATCAAGCCGCATCTTCAATCTTCTTTCTTCTGGAGCGGAGCGGAGCCATCTTCTTTCCAACCGACGCGGATCCAACCTCTTCAACCGACGCCTACTCGCCGAATGAAGGTTCTTTTAAGGGACGTCATCCAAGATGGCGTCCCTCGAATTCCGATTGGCTGATAGGATTCTATCAGCCAATCGGAATTAAGGTAGGAACATTTTGATTGGCTGATGGAATCAGCCAATCAGAATCAAGTTCAATCCGATTACATATAGTTCTACATGTACACCCTGGCTGAAGGCAGCCCTAGACAGATCTCCCCCCAGCAGGTAGTAGGAATATAGCTAGGATAGATACATGTTAAAGTTAATTTTAACTAACAATTTGAGGCTAACTGTTAGGTTGAGTACCCAAGATAACTAATGGATGCATTTAGACAGTACTTTAGAAATGTGTCCAGTTCTAGATCCCATTAGACTGGGTTGATAATTATTTGATGGCCGTCAACTAGATAAGTCAGATAAACCAGTAAGCAAATGCACTCACACAGGCACACACTCGAAGGCTTATTAAGTGTAAACACTAACACCTTTATGTCATTTAAAATTATTTTACACAATGTGAGAGGACTACACTCCCATATAAAAAGGAAAAAAGCAATAGCAGAATACAAATCACTTAAAGCCCAGGTTATCATGCTGCAAGAAACCCACTTTACCTCTGCACTCACACCAAAATACTGGGATGCAGCCTTTCTGATTCAATATCATGCGGTTAGTAATAAGAAAAAAAAAGGGGGTTCCATTTTGGAAGTGATTAGGGACCCAGAGGGGAGATTAATTATCCTAAACGTGAAAATTCAGGGCAGTCCTATAATCCTAGGAAACATATACGCCCCAAATGAGAATCAGAGCAGATTCATTGCCAAAGTAAGTAAAATTTGAACATCCTGGAAGAAGTATAAAATAATATTGGCAGGAGATTTCAATTTGACAATCAATGATCAGTTGGATAGATCCACGGCACCACAAAAATCTTCCTCTAAGATACTAAGGCCTAGATTTGGAGTTTGGCATTAGCCGTGAAAACCAGCGTTAGAGGCTCCTAACGCTGGTTTTAGGCTAACTCCGGTATTTGGAGTCACTCAAAAAAGGATCTAACGCTAACTTTTCAGCCGCGAATTTTCCATACCGCAGATCCCCTTACGTCAATTGCGTATCCTATCTTTTCAATGGGATCTTTCTAACTCCTGTATTTAGAGTCGTGTCTGAAGTGAGCGTTAGACATCTAACGACAAAACTCCAGCCGCAGGAAAAAAGTCAGTAGTTAAGAGCTTTCTGGGCTAACGCCGGTTCATAAAGCTCTTAACTACTGTACTCTAAAGTACACTAACACCCATAAACTACCTATGTACCCCTAAACCGAGGCCCCCCCACATCGCCGCCACTCGATTAAATTTTTTTAACCCCTAATCTGCCGACCGCCACCTACGTTATACTTATGTACCCCTAATCTGCTGCCCCTAACACCGCCGACCCCTGTATTATATTTATTAACCCCTAACCTGCCCCCCACAACGTCGCCGCCAGCTACCTACAATAATTAACCCCTAATCTGCTGACCGCAAAGCGCCGCCACCTACATTATAGCTATGTACCCCTAATCTGCTGCCCCTAACACCGCCGACCCCTATATTATATTTATTAACCCCTAATCTGCCGCCCTCAACGTCGCCTCCACCTGCCTACACTTATTAACCCCTAATCTGCCGACCGGACCGCGCCGCTATTATAATAAAGTTATTAACCCCTAATCCGCCTCACTAACCCTATAATAAATAGTATTAACCCCTAATCTGCCCTCCCTAACATCGCCGACACCTAACTTCAAACATTAACCCCTAATCTGCCGACCGGAGCTCACCGCTATTCTAATAAATGTATTAACCCCTAAAGCTAAGTCTAACCCTAACACTAACACCCCCCCTAAGTTAAATATAATTTAAATCTAACAAAATTAATTAACTCTTATTAAATAAATTATTCCTATTTAAAGCTAAATACTTACCTGTAAAATAAATCCTAATATAGCTACAATATAAATTATCATTACATTGTAGCTATTTTAGGATTAATATTTATTTTACAGGCAACTTTGTAATTATTTTAACCAGGTACAATAGCTATAAAATAGTTAAGAACTATTTAATAGTTACCTAGTTAAAATAATAACAAAATTACCTGTAAAATAAATCCTAACCTAAGTTACAATTAAACCTAACACTATACTATCATTAAATTAATTAAATAAAATACCTACAATTACCTACAATTAAACCTAACACTACACTATCAATACATTAATTAAATACAATATGTACAAATAACTACAATGAAATAAACTAACGGAACAGCCAATAGAATGCGAGCTCAATCTGATTGGCTGATTGGATCAGCCAATCGGATTGAACTTGATTCTGATTGGCTGATTCCATCAGCCAATCAGAATATTCCTACCTTAATTCCGATTGGCTGATAGAATCCTATCAGCCAATCGGAATTCGAGGGACGCCATCTTGGATGACGTCATTTAAAGGAACCGTCATTCGTCGTTCAGTCGTCGGCCAGGATGGATGTTCCGCGTCGGAGGTCTTCAGGATGCTGCCGCTCCGCTCCAGATGGATGTCGATAGAAGATGCCGCCTGGATGAAGACTTCAATCGGATGGAAGACCTCTTCTGCCCCGCTTGGATGAAGACTTCAATCGGATGGAAGACCTCTTCTGCCCCGCTTGGATGAAGACTTCTACCGGATCATGGACATCTTCAGCCCCCCGCTTGGGCTTGGATCAGGACATCGGAGGAGCTCTTCTGGACCGATCGGTGAACCTGGCAGGGTGAAGACAAGGTAGGAAGATCTTCAGGGGCTTAGTGTTAGGTTTATTTAAGGGGGGTTTGGGTTAGATTAGGGGTATGTGGGTGGTGGGTTGTAATGTTGGGGGGGGTATTGTATGTTTTTTTTACAGGAAAAAGAGCTGAACTTTTTGGGGCATGTCCCGCAAAGGGCCCTGTTCAGGGCTGGTAAGGTAAAAGAGCTTTTAACTTTAGTAATTTAGAATAGGGTAGGGCATTTTTTATTTTGGGGGGCTTTGTTATTTTATTAGGGGGCTTAGAGTAGGTGTAATTAGTTTAAAATTGTTGTAATATTTTTCTTATGTTTGTAAATATTTTTTTATTTTTTGTACTTTAGTTAGTTTATTTCATTGTAGTTATTTGTACATATTGTATTTAATTAATGTATTGATAGTGTAGTGTTAGGTTTAATTGTAGGTAATTGTAGGTATTTTATTTAATTAATTTAATGATAGTATAGTGTTAGGTTTAATTGTAACTTAGGTTAGGATTTATTTTACAGGTAATTTTGTTATTATTTTAACTAGGTAACTATTAAATAGTTCTTAACTATTTAATAGCTATTGTACCTGGTTAAAATAATTACAAAGTTGCCTGTAAAATAAATATTAATCCTAAAATAGCTACAATGTAATGATAATTTATATTGTAGCTATATTAGGATTTATTTTACAGGTAAGTATTTAGCTTTAAATAGGAATAATTTATTTAATAAGAGTTAATTAATTTCGTTAGATTTAAATTATATTTAATTTAGGGGGGTGTTAGTGTTAGGGTTAGACTTAGCTTTAGGGGTTAATACATTTATTAGAATAGCGGTGAGCTCCGGTCGGCAGATTAGGGGTTAATGTTTGAAGTTAGGTGTTGGCGATGTTAGGGAGGGCAGATTAGGGGTTAATACTATTTATTATAGGGTTAGTGAGGCAGATTAGGGGTTAATAACTTTATTATAATAGCGGTGCGGTCCGGTCGGCAGATTAGGGGTTAATAAGTGTAGGCAGGTGGAGGCGACGTTGAGGGCGGCAGATTAGGCGTTAATAAATATAACATAGGGGTCGGCGGTGCTAGGGGCAGCAGATTAGGGGTACATAGGGATAATGTAAGTAGCGGCGCTTTACGGAGCGGCAGATTAGGGGTTAAAATAATATGCAGGGGTCAGCGATAGCGGGGGCGACAGATTAGGGGTTAATAAGTGTAAGGCTAGGGGTGTTTAGACTAGGGGTACATGTTAGAGTGTTAGGTGCAGACGTAGGAAGTGTTTACGCATAGCAAACAATGGGGCTGCGTTAGGAGCTGAACGCGGCTTTTTTGCAGGTGTTAGGTTTTTTTTCAGCTCAAACAGCCCCATTGTTTCCTATGGGGGAATCGTGCACGAGCACGTTTTTGAGGCTTGCCGCTTGCGTAAGCAACTCTGGTATCGAGAGTTGAAGCTGCGTTAAATATGCTCTACGCTCCTTTTTTGGAGCCTAACGCAGCCTTTATGTGGACTCTCAATACCAGAGTTATTTTTATGGTGCGGCCAGAAAAAAAGCCGGCGTTAGCTACGCGGGTCTTTACCAACAAAACTCTAAATCTAGCCGTAAGTGATTTAATACTAGATCACAACCTAATAGATGCTTGGCGCATATGTAATCATAAAGCAAGAAATTTTACCTATTACTCTGCAGTACATCAATCCTATTCCAGGATTGATTATATCTTTATTAGCCAAATTCTCTGCCCTCTACTCTCAGATACAAATATATCCCAAACCTCCTGGTCTGATCATTCAATTGTCGAGATCTCCCTGCAGGGATTTTTTGATCCATCAAGAGCAAGAAATTGAACATTTGATCCTTTCCTACTAAGGGATGATGCAGCCTGTCAGAAACTGGCCAAAACTATTAAAGATTTCTGGCAGGCGAATAAAAATTCCACAGATAATCCCTTGTTTGCTTGAGGGGCATTTAAGGCATATACTAGGTGTATACAAATTCAAGAAAAGGCTAGTGCGAATAAAAAGAAAAAATATATTACAGGGAGTGCAGAATTATTAGGCAAATGAGTATTTTGACCACATCATCCTCTTTATGCATGTTGTCTTACTCCAAGCTGTATAGGCTCGGAAGCCTACTACCAAATAAGCATATTAGGTGATGTGCATCTCTGTAATAAGAAGGGGTGTGGTCTAATGACATCAACACCCTATATCAGGTGTGCATAATTATTAGGCAACTTCCTTTCCTTTGGCAAAATGGGTCAAAAGAAGGACTTGACAGGCTCAGAAAAGTAAAAAATAGTGAGATATCTTGCAGAGGGATGCAGCACTCTTAAAATTGCAAAGCTTCTGAAGCGTGATCATCGAACAATCAAGCGTTTCATTCAAAATAGTCAACAGGGTCGCAAGAAGCGTGTGGAAAAACCAAGGCGCAAAATAACTGCCCATGAACTGAGAAAAGTCAAGCGTGCAGCTGCCAAGATGCCACTTGCCACCAGTTTGGCCATATTTCAGAGCTGCAACATCACTGGAGTGCCCAAAAGCACAAGGTGTGCAATACTCAGAGACATGGCCAAGGTAAGAAAGGCTGAAAGACGACCACCACTGAACAAGACACACAAGCTGAAACGTCAAGACTGGGCCAAGAAATATCTCAAGACTGATTTTTCTAAGGTTTTATGGACTGATGAAATGAGAGTGAGTCTTGATGGGCCAGATGGATGGGCCCGTGGCTGGATTGGTAAAGGGCAGAGAGCTCCAGTCCGACTCAGACGCCAGCAAGGTGGAGGTGGAGTACTGGTTTGGGCTGGTATCATCAAAGATGAGCTTGTGGGGCCTTTTTGGGTTGAGGATGGAGTCAAGCTCAACTCCCAGTCCTACTGCCAGTTTCTGGAAGACACCTTCTTCAAGCAGTGGTACAGGAAGAAGTCTGCATCCTTCAAGAAAAATATGATTTTCATGCAGGACAATGCTCCATCACAAGCGTCCAAGTACTCCACAGCGTGGCTGGCAAGAAAGGGTATAAAAGAAGAAAATCTAATGACATGGCCTCCTTGTTCACCTGATCTGAACCCCATTGAGAACCTGTGGTCCATCATCAAATGTGAGATTTACAAGGAGGGAAAACAGTACACCTCTCTGAACAGTGTCTGGGAGGCTGTGGTTGCTGCTGCACGCAATGTTGATGGTGAACAGATCAAAACACTGACAGAATCCATGGATGGCAGGCTTTTGAGTGTCCTTGCAAATAAAGGTGGCTATATTGGTCACTGATTTGTTTTTGTTTTGTTTTTGAATGTCAGAAATGTATATTTGTGAATGTTGAGATGTTATATTGGTTTCACTGGTAAAAATAAATAATTGAAATGGGTATATATTTGTTTTTTGTTAAGTTGCCTAATAATTATGCACAGTAATAGTCACCTGCACACACAGATATCCCCCTAAAATAGCTATAACTAAAAACAAACTAAAAACTACTTCCAAAACTATTCAGCTTTGATATTAATGAGTTTTTTGGGTTCATTGAGAACATGGTTGTTGTTCAAAATTAAAATTAATCCTCAAAAATACAACTTGCCTAATAATTCTGCACTCCCTGTATACAGTTTTTTGGGTTCATTGAGAACATGGTTGTTGTTCAATAATAAAATTAATCCTCAAAAATACAACTTGCCTAATAATTCTGCACTCCCTGTATTCATCAAAAAAAGATAGAACTTGAGCAATTGCAAAAACAACATATAAATACCAGATCAGTGGCTCTGTCCACTGCAATCAAAATCAAAAAAGAGGAACTAGATGCTTTGCTAAATGTAGAGGCGTTGTCCTCTCTTAGAATTGTAGAGGCGCAATATTTTATATATGCTAACAAGCCTGAATGTATGCTTGCTAAGAAAATTAGAAATATTACAAGAAACATTTCTGTTCCTCAATTACAAACCTCAGAGGGCAAGCTTCTTAATAACTCTCTACACATAGCTAATGCCTTTGCAGATTACTATCAATCTCTATATAATCTGAAAAATGATCAAGACAAAAGCAGAACGAGACAAATTAAGACTTTCTTAGAGCAATGTCCCGCAACTCGATAAGGATAACACAACACAACTAAATACACCTATCACACCTCAAGAGGTCAATATAGCAATCAAACAAATTAAAAGTAACAAAGCCCCAGGACCGGGTGGGTATACAGGAGGGTTTTTTAAGTGATTCACCCAAGAATTAATTCCACACTTGGTAGATTCTTTTAACTATATTTTACAAGGGGGATATATTCTGCCAGATCTTCTATCTGCAAGAATTAGTGTAGAAACTAAACCAGGCAAAGACAAATTTCATTGCAAAAATTATAGGCCAATATCATTAATAAATCTAGATCTCAAGCTCTTCACAAAAATCATGGCCACAAGGCTAAACCCTTTTATGACCAAGCTGATATCCCCTGATCAAGTAGGTTTTATTAAGGGTAGGGAGTCCCCAGATAATGTTAGGAAGATAATTGACCTGCTTGATTTTGCGGATAAAGAAAGAGTGCCTTCTCTGTTCCTTTCCTTGTATGCAGAGAAGGCATTCAACAGAGTCCTATGGGACTATATGCTATTAAAATTAAACCAATTTGGCATTAACAGGAATTTCCTAAATGCCGTCAAGGCAATCTACACAGCCCCATCTGCTTTTAGAAGACTCACAGGCTATCAGTCTAAAATAATCAAGATAAAAAATGGTACAAGACAGGGGTGCCCCCTTTCCCCACTACTATTTTCTCTATGTATTGAGCCGCTGACGGCAGCTATTAGAATGAGGAGAGACATATTGGGCATTCAAATAGGAAACACAGTGCATAAGCTTGCACTGTTCGCAGATGATGTTATCCTAACTATAACCAAGCCAATGATCACCCTTCCCCCTCTATATGAACTCCTTTCAGATTTTGGTAGACTGTCAGGATACAAGATCAACAAAGTAATAAAATAAGTGCGAGGCCTTAGAGGTACACCTTCCAGACCCAACAAAAAAATTATTAGAGATAAATTTTGATTTTAAATGGGCAATCAATGCTACTACATATTTAGGGATTGCTATTCCAAACAAACTTGATTAACTTTATAAATTAAACTATAAGAAAATGTTTAAGCACTTAAAACAAGAGATGATTAAATGGTTGTCATATAAAGTTTCCTTCTATGGGAAAATAGTTCTCACTAAAATGATAATATTGCCTAAATTGCTTTATCTGTTCAGGGCACTGCCCATTAACATTTCTCCAGAGGACATGAAAGACATGCAGAGAAATATTCTGAAATTTATCTGGTCTAACAAAAAGGCAAGAATAAATAGGAAAACAATGCTGCAGACAAAGGAATGTGGAGGATTAGGTGTACCCGACCTACATAACTATTTAAAGCAGCAAGATTAGCACAGATCTCACTGTGGAACTGCAAGGGAGAGGATATAACATGGGTACAGATAGAGAGTGATATGCTACAACTCACAGCCTTATATCAGATATTATGGACACCTAAAAGAGATAGACCAACAAAGTGGTCACACTACCTATCTATTACACACACTATTAAGATTTAGGATAACCTACAGCTGAGCAATTAGATTCATACAACTGGTTCCCTGGCAACTCCTTTGGTTACACCTTCGATTAAGATTGATAACTGTATAAGCAAAATATGGGCTAATAAGGGCCTATATCGCATTGCGAATGTATGGGTAAACTCAAAATATATTTCCTTCGAGCAATATAACACAATGCTGCCAACTCTCCTGAACTCTTGGTTCCACTACCTGCAACTGATCTCCCGTGCTAGGGAATTAGGATTACCGCCTAAATATTCGGATCATACTCCCTTCGAAAAACTTAGCCTTGCAGCAACTAGAACTAGAGGAGCTATCACAATCTTATATACTTATTTAAATGTGCTTGGATCAAACACTAAACTACACTTTATTGAGAAGTGGGAGGAAAAGGGTCAAATTTCTAGAGAACCCGCAGAGTGGTCCGACATCTTAAAGAAAGGACAGGCATGCTCTATCAGTGCGAACCTGAAAGAAAATTATCTCAAGGTAGCGTATAGATGGTATTTACACCCTAGTAGAGTGAAGTGGGGAGATATAGCACATAAGAATTGCTACAGGGGATGCAAGGAAATAGGATCCTATACACATATGTGGTGGACTTGTCCAAAAGCTGAAAAAATCTGGTCACAAACCAGTAAACTGTTGAGTGAAATTCTAAATAGACAAATCACTTTAAATAGAGAACAGGCTCTACTACACTTCCCAACTGAGGATCTCTCTAAAGCAAGGTCAAAATTTGTAGGAATTGTTTGTACAGCGGTTAAAACCACAATAGCAAGATATTGTAAAACCTCAGTTCCAAGTTATAATTTAATTTTAAATAACGTTCGATAGTACTTTCAAATGGCGGATGTCTCTTCTACCTTGCTTAACGCTAAAGTGGAATTTATGCAGGTATGGGAAGATTGGATAGTTTGGCAAGACAAACTAAGGATGCAAAACAGAAAGAGTTTACATTTGGAGGGAGACAGAGGCTTGGTGCAAGTGGGGAACACTATTCCTGATCAAGGGTGACTCATCTTACTAGGTCTCAACTAATACTGACCAATAACCCTATCCTGTTCTGATCTCTATCTTCTCTTCTTTTCTTGCTCTTCTATAACTTTCCTTCTTCCTAAGATATCTTGAGAAAAAAAAATTCTGTTTATTTTGAAATCAACTGGGATTCCTCCCAAACATGACTGGTTTTTATTGTTAGATTGCTGAATGAAAAAGTGCTTAGAGAAGAAGAGAGGAACCTGAGTAGGCAGTGTAACAGAAACTATTTAAAGGTAATTGTAAGTAATTTATGTATGATTGTTCTCTCATGAAAGAAAATGTATCATTGATCTTTGCATGTTGTAAGCTATGTCATGGTTGGTTTCAATAAATAAAAATATTTCGGAAGAATAAAAAGAATTTAGGAATAAAAAAAATAATTTCAATTGTTTTCGTATATACATTTAATTGGGGTTTGTTTTAAAGAACAATAACAAATAAATTGTATTATAACCCTAACTGACAGCTCCTCGGAAGGTTTAGTCTAAAAGAAGTCTCCGATTCCGAGAGTTCACCCTCTGACGCTACAGAGGTCAGCTCATCCTCAGACAATTGAGACATACTGGCTAAATCCGATTGGAAATTAGCTGAATCTACTATGTTTAACCTTTCTTTTTCGTTTCCCAGAGAAAGGTATGGCACTCAGGGCCACAGACACAGCAGATTGTAACTGCATGGTAAGGTCCACAGGGAAAAAGACCCTTCCAGCCGGAGTATTAGGCGTGGCGCGGGGCACTGCATGTGAAGCGGTTTGATGTGATATAGGGTAGGCATCTCCTGGACCACAGAATCCTGAGAGGTCGATGGCTCAGAGCGACTAATTATGCTACGGGGGTTAGAAGATTTAGCTCCCTTCTTAGATTTTAGAACTGTACCAAGGCAACTGGAACAAAATTGAGCAGGTTGACAAACCACTGCCTCTTCACAGTATAAACAGGTATTATTATTTAGAATAGAAGGTGCAGAACCCTCTAACTTATTATCAGAGTCCTCCATTGCTGGAGATGCAATCCCACAGTAGGAAAACAGATTTAAAGGGACATTCCAGTCAAAATTTAAATACACATAGATTAATTACATATTTAAATAGAAAAATATTTGCAATATACATGCATTAGCAAAAATGCTTCTAGTAAAAGTTATCACTGTTTTAGTGCTAACATTTTTCTCTGCACGTGCATATGAGACATAGCTAGATATTGTCACTGCCCCCGCATTTTAAATACTGCAGCTGCTCAGATCATCACTGGGGCTTGTATCATGTCAGCAATTAACAAATTGAGTCATTACCAGATGGTACAAGCTCCTTAGGCTCTCTGAGCAAGTGCTGTGTTTAAAATGCTGGTGCACGGTACATATTTAAATACACTTTTGAAACATCTATAGCTTTTATTAGAAGCATTTTTGCTAATGCATGTATATTATAAAATTACTTCTGTTCAATACCGGAATGCACCCATGTTGTTTCCAATTTTGGCTGGAATATCCCTTTAAACAACAATTTCTCTGGGACTTGTTTTATTAATAAAAAGAGGCACCTTTATAACCCCACTGGCTAGGGCACTCACCACCTCCTAGACCCAGACAGTTCTAGAACGCTCTCCGTAGGATTGCCAGAGTTCCTGCAGTAGGATCGCAAGTAAAACGAATGAGCCGCACCCGATTACGTGGTGCGCAAGAAGGGACCTCCCTTGCTATGAGAAAAAGCATGCAAAGCTATTAGAAGCTGCACAACTCATACAAATGAAAGTGAAACCTGTCTGTTCCATTGCCAAAAAGAATGCAGTCTATTTGAGACCAAACCTTCACAATGTGTTCCTTAGAGAACAAAGCAATACATATATCCCCAAAATGTTCCAAAATAATCTCTGAATTAAAGGAGATATTAACCTTTGATCCTATTGAGGTTAGGAGGAGTCACACTGTGACCCTAATAATAGGAATCCCTGCTAAATAGTGAAATAAAGCAGACTTACCCTCCAGGATCTATGCTGTGGAACAGATACAGCCTCTCAAGTGTGACAGCCTTGCTGCGGTGTTCTGACAGGTACCGGAGGGTAAAAAGGAAAGCAGTGTAACACATTGACATTGATTGCCTAGGAGCTGTTAGATAGAAAGTCTGGATTGCTTCGCAGAAAAACTTTCCCTGCACTTCCAGACTCTAACGTTCATCAATACTCTCACTGAGAGGTTTATATGATTACTTAAAACTCCAGTCCTTTCTTGAAGGGAACATACCCATTTAAGAACTATTCAAATCTTCTGACACTTCTCTGCCATCCTCCTCTAGTGACGCAAGGCAAAGAATGACTGGGGGGATGGGGGAAGTCTTTGGCTGTGGTGTCTTAGCCTCCTCCTGGTGGCCAGGTGTTGTATTTCCCAACAGTAAGGAATGAAGTGGTGGACTCTCCCTGCCTTATGGAAAGAAATACAAAGTTGTGTTCACAATTTAGTAATGAAAAAATATATCTATAAAAAGAGTTAAAGGGACATAATACTCATATGCTAAATCACTTGAAAGTGATGCAGCATAACTATAAAAAGCTGACAGGAAAATATCACCTGAAAATCTCTATGTAGAAAAGGAAGATATTTTACCTCACAACTTCCTCAGCTCACCAGAGTAAGTGCTGTGTAAAACGTTATCTTTCAGTTACTGCCCAGCTGCAGGTAAAAAAAAAAAAAAAGGAAAAAAGGAAGAAATGTACAGCAGCCAATCAGCATTAGCAGTGCTGAGGTCATGAACTCTCTTACTGTGATTTCATGAATTTCACTTAACTCTCATGAGATATCATAGTAAACTCCCTTAAACTAAATAGGGAAATAACATGAGTGTGCATGAGGCAAGCTGCCTTGCAGGTCCCGGCACAGACAAACTGATTTGCTGCTTAAAGTCCTTTACAAAAAAAGGTAAAATATCTTTCTTTTTTACATAGAGATGTTCAGGTGATATTTTCAAGTCATCACTTTCAAGTGTTTCAACATTTGGGTATCATGACCCTTTGAAGTAAAATATAACAATACCTGTATGACCAATTTATATAGTTCAGATTTCAGTATTCGGATGTTAAGCCTATGACAGTTTTGTTTTTTTAAATAGCTGAGATTTTTTTTTTCTAACTAAATACAATAAATTTCACAAGCATAGATCAATTTAGGTTAAGAGGAAGGAGAACCAAATCCATGGACTTCTAGAGTGCTGGCAAGAGGGAACAAATTTAATTTATTATTATTGTCAGGGCATATTTTTTTTCAACCATCACTGAACATTTCTGGTGATACATATGTCCAAATCTAACCTAACTGGAGACATACAAAAAATATCATAATTCTGGAATAAATGGAGTCTTATAACAAACAGATTAACGTCTTCAGCCAGAAACTATATATTACCTTTAAGATCATGCTGACAAACTATTTCAGACTTGACAAGTAGTATTACAAAAATTAACAAATAGCTAAGGGGTGCAAAGAAGGCAAAAATAATGACATTAATATACAGCTTTGTAGTCTAATTAAAATGGTCTTAAAATATTCTGTGAGCCCTATAAAGTAAGGAACAAAAACCTAAATAGCAGCACAGCACCAAATCATATAAAAAAAAAAAAAAAACTTTATTCAAAAAAAGATTGACTGTATAAAATAATTAAAAAATGGGCTAGATTAAAAGTGGCGCGCTAACGTTAGCAAGCGCGCAATATTGAAATATTGCGCCCTCGTTAACTTGCACCTGTATTACAAGTTGAAAGTAAGCGAGACAGTACAAGCGCAAACTAAATTGGTGCTCGTCGGATTAGCACAACTGAAGACTTCGCATAAAAGGTTAGGGCTAAAAAAAAAGTTGCATAAAACACAACATAAATACATTAAAATAAAGTGTTACACTCACACATATATATATATATATATATATATATATATATATATATATATATATATATATATATAAAATATCTAATACAAATTAATCATATACAGTACATATTATAAATAAAATGTTAGAAGGGTTATATGGTATATGACAAGATATTTGAATGGAAAGGGCTAAAATGTACACTATATATACATGCATATACATGTGTATATATGTATATATTAATACATACATATATAGATACATATGTATATATGTGTATGCATGTGTATTTATGTTTATATGTGTGTATATATATATATATATACAGTATATATATATATATATATATATATATACACATACATACACACACACACACACACATATATACTGTATATATATATATATATATATATATATATATATATATATATATATACACACACACATCTATATATACACACACACATTTTTATTCCGTAGGAGCTGTTCCTGTCAGCCAGTGAGTGGGACAAACCCATGTTTTGGAACATATTTAACTACTGCTCTTTCACATTCAAGCTAGACAGTTTTTGAGAAACAATACCCATTTAAAATTGATATTGTAATATAAAACAAGTAAAAACAAGTTTGCAGTATATTTTTATTATCTATCACCTAGATTACGAGTTTTGCGTTACGGTTTTAACGCAAAAAAAATGGCCATTTCAGCAAGAACCGTAACACAGCCATTACGAGTCTTGTCGGTATAGCTATACCGCAAGAATTTTAGCCTGTAACGCAACGTCAATCACGTACTCAAAAAAAAAATTGTTTTTGCGTGGGATTTCCATAGTGCTGGTATTACAGGTTGTGCGGTGAGGCTAAAATGCTTGCATTGTAGCCTATACAAACACGATCCGTTCCGCCATCTGAGAGCAGTAGTTATGGGTTTTGCGCAACAAAACTGTTACACAAAACTAATAACTAAAATGTAACAAAGTACACTAACATCCATAAACTACCTATTAACCCCTATTCAGCCGTTCTCCAGCATTGCAAACACTTTAATAAAGTTATTAACCTCTAAGCTGCCTCTCCCAACATCGCCACCACAAATAAAAGTTATTAACCCCTATTCCGCCACTCCCTGACATCGCCACCACTAAATAAAGTTATTAACCCCTAAACCTCTGGCCTCCCACATCACCACCACTAAATAAACCTATTAACCCCTAATCCGCCAGCCCCCCACTTTGCAAAAAACTAAATTAAACTATTAACCCCTAAACCTAACAATCCACTAACTTTAAATTAAAATTACAATATCCCTATCTTAAAATAAATAAAAACTTACTTACTTAAGTTTAAACGAACAATTAACCTAACAACTATTATACTAAAATTAAAAAAAACTACCAATTGGGGGGGCGGAGCCAACTGCCTAACCAGCCGGACGCATGTTGCCAGAGCTCCGGCTCTACAGCTTGATTTTGGGGGCAAAAATACAATTTAATATATATGAACTTATAATATCCTTGACGATCTCATCCTACAGCCTATGGCCATCCCAAAATAGGGCATCTACAATCTTTATTTAAGCCCGATATAGGCCATCCATTACAGCTATAAGGACGCAACAGAGAGGGGATCGGAGCCGGCTGGGGTAGGAATCAGATCCACATTACATACACAGCGACTCGCTGTATTTCCCCAACCCACTGAGCTAAATACCTGAGCAGCCTCAATACCTATACCAGCCGCACTGTTGATCCCCGGAAATAACAAGATGGCGGCCGCAGCGGACTGGGAGCTCATAGCACGAGGCCTTATTGAGTCAGCCGTCCGACTTCTGGAACTGCAACTACCTAAGCTCTATCCCACCGATGGCTGCAGTTTATCTACCCAGCCGATGCAGAATCGGACACAGCGCAAGACCTGAGATGGAGTATTGTTTTCTCCTATCACAGAAGAAGATAATGGGACGGAGGCCCCGACACATCCTACGTCTCTAGGCCCACAGCATTACATCTATGCCGGTGTGAGAACGGACCAACACAATTCCTACCTCCCTATCGCCTCTGAAACTTCCTGCCTGTCTTTCCCTAGTGCTTACTTGGTAGCCTGCTTTTTTGCTGAACAGCCGGGACTGGCTTCACTTGGGTCTTTATTTTATAAGGACACAGTAGCGGGCCAGTACCGGGCAGTCTCTCCAGCGTGTGGCGGCGGACTCGCTACACAGGTAACATGTTTAGCCATGCGGTTCTGTTGCGGTTCTTGGATTCTACATGTGGCGTTTTTCATGGAGGCATTATTGCTACAGAATGAGATGTGCCTGGGACGCTACGAATGCTACCGTACCGGGGTTGGCTGACCAAAGTACAGGTTTATTGATTTTGACTCTCTGGATCTTTGAAAGTGTGTGGAGGATCTCAGAGACAATGACTTTCCATTATTATTGCTATTTCTTTCAGTCCCTCTGGCACAGAGCACATGAGGATGCATATTGTTCTATGTGTAATAGTTATGAGTTAACGGATGCACCTACTCAATATTTAAATAGTGCAGTTTCTGTTATTATACAAATATAAATGTCAAGTTAAGAGTTTCACAGCAGTGTGTTCATAGTTTGTTTTGGCTGGATTAACCAGATTATGCTCTGTTTACAGCCCAATCTTGCTTATACAATATATTATATATAGATATGGACAATTTCTGTATTTGCTAATATACAATGCTATTTTTGGTGAGTCAGCTCTGTGGCAATACCTTAACTATATTGTAATCAGATACTTGTTGGTCAGACTAATATGCCTAGGGGAGTCTTACTAATCAGTTAATACTAGCCTTCATTGAACAGTTCTATCTGTGGCTTTCAGTTCTCTCTATGGCTTCCATACCCTATGCAGTCTTGCTGTCTGTATATCTCACACACTCTCAAAACTGCCAGGCCTAGCTAAAGGTACACTTTGCATTACTACTTTACTCTCTATATTTGACACTCTACCATCATTCCCCAGCAACCTATAAATGTCAAGTCTTAGTTTCATGATTATTGGGCATAGTAGCTAGCAATTTATAGTGAGAGTTTTTGGGGCATGCAGCCACCCATAAATATAGTTGGCTTTATTCAGTATCCCCACTGTCACTACTGAATTTACAGTTACCACCAGGTGAAACAAACTCAAAATGTTATTCAAGGAGCTCAGGGAGGTTAAGTTGACAACTACTTAGAGTCATACGCCTACATATTCAATTGTCTTTGACTGCTGTTTGGACATAGGGCCCGTGTCCGGATGGCAGAATATAAAAATTACAAGCTTATAACACAACCATATTCCCTATTTTTCACTATAACGCCTAACTAATGGTTATACTCATGTAACACTATTAGATGATTTACTGCATTTTTTAGCTTTACTGTGCTAAGATCGTCTCTCAGATATATAGATTTAATTGTGTTAAGGTAGGAACTTACTACTCACTATGTTGGTCACCTATACGTCAACTCTGACTTATTCTATGATATATAGTACACACCTATCTTTTGCGCTCAATACCAAGGTCCTGTCGTTATTTATTCTATTTAGATCAGCTGGACTGATCAACAATACTAACTAGCTGTGTTCATAATCCATATACATACCCTGTCTCTCTCACAATTTTACTTGCTCTCCTCCTCGACACAGTAACATTATATAATTGGCACCTTACACCTTAACAGTCTCTTTTGGCATACCCACCATTCACTGTATTTATCTTACCACCTCCCCCCCCCCCCAACCCCCCCCCCCCCTACTATTACATAATATGTCTCCTAGTCTTAGGAGAATTAAAAAAGCGGTTTCTCTTGATTATACCGCACTTTCCATCGCCCCTTTAGTATCTCTTTCTATTACATATTGCACCATATTACGGAACTTATCTAACTTAACCAGACTAATAAGCTTGCTTGACTTATACCTGCTAAGTTTTTCTTTCTTCAACATATTCCAGGGTCCTTCTTAAGACCAGACATATAGAAGTCAATACCTTGATGTGTGGGCCGGTAGGTCCTACTAAAGTTCCTGCCCATTATTATTAAAGGGGTTTTGGTTTTGATTTGGATTTTGTTACAGCATACTTAATATATTACATCTTCTATTTTAAAGGTTATAAAATCGAGGTATAATGAGGTCATCCAAAGATGGTCTTTTTGGCCTATATTTGCCTTCCTTTATCTAAATGCTTTAAAAGGTCTCTTAATGTTGGGCATTTTCTATATTCAATGCCTACATAGTATGTAAACTGATGTTATTCTTCTCATTTCTTATATGTTTATTTCGCTACTTCAGGAACATTGAAGCCATTATTGTATGTAACATGTAGCACAAAATTTATTCGCATAATTGTTGTATGCCTCTCAATGTACCTCAATAAAAACATTAAAAAAAAAAAAAAAATACCAATTAAATAAACTAAATTACACATTAAAAAAAAACTAACACTACTAAAAAAATCAAAATCTAAAATTACAAAAAATAAAAAAGACTAAATTACAAAAAATAACAAACACTAAATTACAAAAAATAACAAACAATAAATTACAAAAAATAACAAACAAAATGATCCAAAATAAAAACAATTAAACCTAATCTAATAGCCCTTTTAAAAATAAAAAAATACCCCCCCACGAAAAAAAATTCTAGCCTACAATAAACTACCAATAGCCCTTAAAAGGGCCTTTTGTAGGGCATTGCATTAAAGAAATCAGCTCTTTTACCTGAAAAAAAATACAAAGACCCCCAACAGTAAAACCCACCACCCAACCAACCCCTCAAAATAAAAAACCTAACGCTAACAAAAACCTAAGCTACCCATTGCCCTGAAAAGGGCATTTGTATGTGCATTGCCCTGAAAAGGGCATTTAGCTCTTTTGCATTGCCCTTAAAAGTGCATTTAGCTCTTTTAAAAAAGCCCAAACCCTAGTCAAAAAAAAAAAAAACACCCAAAAAAAGTTAAAAAAAAAATAGCCAATAGAATTTCAGTAGCTCTCATACTATTGGCTAATTTGAACAGTCAATAGGATTTCAGTAGCTCTCATCCTATTGGCTGATTTGAATTTCAAAAATCAAATCAGCCAATAGGAATGCAAGGGACGCCATTTTGAAAAGGCTCCCTTGCATTGAAGATTCAGTGTACTGCGGCGACCGTATGAAGAGGACGCTCTGCGCCGGATGTCTTGAAGAATGGACCCGCTCCCCGCCACCGGGATGAAGATAGAAGATGCCGCCTGGATGAAGATAGAAGACGCCACCTGGATAGATGAAGACCTCGCCGCCTGGATGAAGACTTCTCTCCACCTGGATGTCCGGACTTCAGAAACTGTAAGTGGATCGTCGGGGGTTAGTGTTAGATGTATTTTAACTTTTTTTGGGTGTTTTTTTTTTAGATTAGGGTTTGGGCTTTTTTAAAAGAGCTAAATGCCCTTTTAAGGGCAATGCCCATACAGATGCCCTTTTCAGGGAAATGGGTAGCTTAGGTTTTTATTAGAGTTAGGTTGTTTATTTTTGGGGGTTGGTTGGGTGGTGGGTTTTTCTGTTGAGGGGTTCCTGGTTTTTTTTTTTCAGGTAAAAAAGCTGATTTATTTAGGGCAATGTCCTACAAAAGGTCCTTTTAAGGGCTATTGGTAGTTTATTGTAGGCTTTTTATTTTGGGGGCTTCTTAATTTTTATAGGGCTATTAGATAAGGTGTAATTGTTTTTATTTCGGATAATTTTGTTTGTTATTTTTTGTAAATTTTGTTTTTTTTATAATTTTAGATTTACACTTTTTTTTAGTAGTGTTAGGTTTATTTTTAATGTGTAATCTAGTTTTTTTAAATTGGTAGTTATTTAAATTTTAGTATAATAGTTATGTTAGGTTGTTAGTATAAACTTAGTTTTTTTTTTAATTTCACAGGTAAGTTTTTATTTATTTTAAGATAGGGATATTGTAATTTTAATATAAAGTTAGGGGGTGATAGGTTTAGGGGTTAATAGTTTAATTTAGTTTTTTGCGATGTGGGGGGCTGGCGGTTTAGGGGTTAATAGGTTTATTTAGTGGCGGTGATGTGGGAGGCCAGAGGTTTAGGGGTTAATAACTTTATTTAGTGGCGGCGATGTCGGGGAGTGGCGGAATAGGGGTTAATATCTTTATTATAGTGTCTGTGATGTCGGGGAGCGGCGGAATAGGGGGTTAATAACTTGTATTAGTGGCAGCAATGTCGCAAGCGGCAGATTAGGGGTTAATAACTTTATTTAGGTGTCAGCGATATAGGGGGCAGCAGATTAGGGGTGTTTAGACTTGGGGTTTATGTTAGGGTGTTAGGTTTAAACGCAGCTTTTTTTCCCCCCATAGACATCAATGGGGTTGCATTACGGGGATCGCCATTCCGCGCTTCAGGTGTTAGTTTTTTTTCTAACACCTTCTCCCCATTGATGTCTATGGGGAAAGCGTGCACGAGCACCAGTGGTGTCACTAGGGGGGTGCGGGCCGTACCCGGGTGACACCTTCCAGGGTGTGACACCACCAGAATTTTATTGAAACTCAAAGAAAAACATAATTTATGTAAGAACTTACCTGATAAATTCATTTCTTTCATATTAGCAAGAGTCCATGAGCTAGTGACGTATGGGATATACATTCCTACCAGGAGGGGCAAAGTTTCCCAAACCTCAAAATGCCTATAAATACACCCCTCGCCACACCCACAATTCAGTTTAACGAATAGCCAAGAAGTGGGGTGATAAAGAAAGGAGTAGAAAGCATCAACAAAAGAAATTTGGAAATAATTGTGCTTTATACAAAAAATCATAACCACCATAAAAAGGGTGGGCCTCATGGACTCTTGCCAATATGAAAGAAATGAATTTATCAGGTAAGTTCTTACATAAATTATGTTTTCTTTCATGTAATTGGCAAGAGTCCATGAGCTAGTGACATATGGGATATCAATACCCAAGATGTGGAGTCTTCCACTCAAGAGTCACTAGAGAGGGAGGGAATAAAACAAAAAACAGCCTTATTCCGCTGAGAAAATAATCCACAACCCAAAAATAAGTTATTTTCACTTTTGAAAGAAAAAAACTTAAATCAAAAAGCAGAAGAATCAAACTGAAACAGCTGCCTGAAGAACTTTTCTACCAAAAACTGCTTCCGAAGAAGCAAATACATCAAAATGGTAAAATTTAGTAAATGTATGCAAAGAAGACCAAGTGGCTGCTTTGCAAATCTGATCAACTGAAGCTTCATTCTTAAAAGCCCATGAAGTAGAGACTGATCTAGTAGAATGAGCTGTAATTCTCTAAGGCGGGGTTTAACCCGACTCCAAATAAGCTTGATGAATCAAAAGTTTCAACCAAGAAGCCAAGGAAATAGCAGAAGCCTTCTGACCTTTCCTAGGACCAGAAAATAAAACAAATAGACTGGGGGGCGGAGCCTACAGCTGTAGCAGCAGGACGTAACTTGTGGGAGCTCCTGGCTCTATTATAGAGTTTTATGTGATATTTTATTGTTTTTCAGCGAAAAAATATATCATTCTATGATCAGAGACCAGCAGACTGCTATAGGATTCAAGAAATTGATAATCCTGGGAGAAACTCTCAGGTTTGACATCTCTGCCTATGCTTTACAGTTAGGCCACGCGGCTGTTACATCCCTATGGTATCTGGCAGTTCGTAGCGCCGGGGCTTTCGCATATTCCCCCCCCTAGGAGACTGGGGTTACGAGCAGTACTATTTACTGCTACTACAGCTACTACTGCAAATCATTGCTAAGAAGAGCATTTCTACTATTAAATTCTACACATCTCCCACCTCTAGATAAGCACCATCTATTCAACTCATAAGGCTTTAATGCACCTCAGCCGCAGGGATCCGGCTCTGAGCATGGAGGCCATAGACAGATGGGAATGCAGAATGACACGGCTTGTGGAGGACCATTTTCGTGCCTTGGAGACCGAGCTTTGCAGTCTCATAACTTCAAAACACACGGACAGTATCTTACCCGTAGTAGCCAGCGGGTCAGCAGAGAAACATGGTGGTAGACAAATGCCACTAATGATTAACCGGGAAGATCTTGTGACCAGAAAAGCCCCGGTGCATGTCCAGGGAACGCTCCTAAATCAAGAGCTGATCATCCAACAAGACGAGACAACTACGCAGGCTTTATCTGATCTCGTGAAGCAGACTGCTACCGTATCTGACTATCACGGCACTGCAACGATCGCCCTCAAGAATCCCAAGGGGGACTCTGCTGAAAATGCAAAACCAGCTCTCCTTAAGCCAGAAGACATGGGTAAGGCCAGTCGCCCACTCCCGACCCCAGCCAGCATTAAGGTCTTAGTAGTATGGGAATTACACTATACTCATAGGAAGCGGAAATTTGGTCAATCTCCAGAACATCTTAGATGGCCGTGGCAACACCCGGAGCTCTTTCACCCGGCAAATCTAACAACTGATCTAGACATTCTACCACGCTGTCCACAGTCGATACTTCTAGATCTCTCTTTTGAATGGCCTACAACTTCGAGGATCCTCTGGGAGTCTGGTTTCTGGCTCCAGAGACTAGCTTTCTTAATTGACCACATTACCGAGGGAACCTGGCTATTGCTGAGATCTGCCACAACGGTTCATTTCAAAGCTGGAATTGGCTGAGCGTCTGCTACAGCACACAGATATCCGCAGTGGAAATGGTACAGTAAAATATTAAAATATGGCACGAACTGCTATAACAAACGGTCACCCACTATGCTACCTCTTCACTGCTACGTTTATATCTCATTACTCAAGAGCAAGTAATTAACTCTTAATTTTCCCTTTGCATCGATTAATGATGGCAACTTAGCCTAATGTCCCTTGAAAGAAATAGTTAGAATTTGCACTGCTGAAACTAATAGCTCTTTAATTATATACAGTATACTTCCCTGAATGGCTATACCGTATACTTCCCTGTATGGATAAACATAACATGACATTTATTGGCAGAGTTGTAGCATAATTCTTTGGGGTAGATTCTGTTCCAGTTGGAAAATCTTATTACAGAATTTATACAAAAAAATTTTTGTGTTGTAATTTCATAGAAGCACAGAAAAACTTTTCTGCAATAAAAATCTACGTTTTGTAAGAAAAGGGAATATAATGAAGGCTTGTTTAAAAATAAAGAATTCGTTTTCTTGTATTTTAAATATCAGATTAGTTATTCTTTATCATATATTTTAAATATTTTCAAGTTATATATTTTATCACAAATGTCCTAGTATGTAATGACTACAAGCCAATTACAATATGTGTACATTGCAGATTTAGCATGTCAAATTTTAAATTAGTGTGTGCAGATTAAATCTGTCTATTCAGAAGAAACATGACATTAGGTGAACCATTTTTAACCTAAATAGGACATAACAATTTAATTGATGTTACTGGAAGGGGTTCTAGGGGCACAAAACTGAAAATGGTGATATCTGGAAATGTACTGCCATAATATATATTGCAAACTCACTGAAAAAAAGATGGAAAAAAAAATGTGCTTTTTAAATCATCAAAAAAAAAATGTCAGTTTTATTAAGGATTATAATGAAAATTATTATACCTAAGTTTCTATTTTTTATATGCTGTGCTTTTGTTTGTCACATTTTTATTTTAATTTTCACATTGTGTTTTTAATTTGTAAGTCTGTTTATTTTACAAACAAACAAAAAAAAAATGTGGACTCCTTCTGCTGATCTTCTTATACTACCATGTGTTTTGTTATGTATTGTAGACTGGTAACGGCCTTACATTTGTTTGTGGCTTTATCCCTCTGTTGCCCTTTTACAGCTCCATGTTTCCACTTGTGTTTCCTAATGGTTGTAAGGTTTAATATATCAATGGTCCATGAGTGACCACCTATAACATCAGAATTCCTCCTCTATAGTGCCCAAAACTTTTCAGGGTCCATGAGTGTCCCTATGTGTCACTGGAGGAAATTACATTTTTTGAAAAGAGGTTCTATCTTTAATATGCATTATAACATTTATAACATTTATGCTGTTTTTTCTGTTAAGATATATGCATAAGGTAACAATCAGCAATATGTAATTTCTTGTATTA
The DNA here is from genome assembly GCF_027579735.1 of Bombina bombina. Classification (NCBI taxonomy): domain Eukaryota; kingdom Metazoa; phylum Chordata; class Amphibia; order Anura; family Bombinatoridae; genus Bombina; species Bombina bombina. The sequence continues at coordinate 158,614,625 of NC_069507.1, read as the reverse complement.
GATGTATATGATTATTTTATTGTACTTGTTAATAACCTCAATAAAAAAATATATAAAAAAAAACAAAACAAAAAAAAACAAATAGACTGGAAGTCCTCCTGAAATCTTTAGTAGCTTCCACATAATATTTCAAAGCTCTTACCACATCCAAAGAATGTAAGGATTTCTCCAAAGAATTCTTAGGATTAGGACATAAAGAAGGGACAACAATTTCTCTACTAATGTTGTTAGAATTCACAACCTTAGGTAAAAATTGAAAAGAAGTCCGCAAAACTGCCTTATCCTGATGAAAAATCAGAAAAGGAGACTCACAAGAAAGAGCAGATAGCTCAGAAACTCTTCTAGCAGAAGAGATAGCCAAAAGGAACAACACTTTCCAAGAAAGTAGTTTAATGTCCAAAGAATGCATAGGTTCAAATAGAGGAGCCTGTAAAGCCCTCAGAACCAAATTAAGACTCCAAGGAGGAGAAATTGACTTAATGACAGGCTTAATACAAACTAAAGCCTGTACAAAACAGTGTATATATAGCAATTTTTCTGTGAAATAAAACAGAAAGAGCGGAGATTTGTCCTTTCAAGGAACTTGCAGACAAAACCTTATCCAAACCATCCTGAAGAAATTGCAAAATTCTAGGAATTCTAAAAGAATGCCAGGAGAATTTATGAGAAGAACACCATGAAATGTAAGTCTTCCAAACTCTATAATAAATCTTTCTAGAGACAGATTTACGAGCTTGTAACATAGTATTAATCACTGAATCAGAGAAACCTCTATGACTTAGAACTAAGCGTTCAATTTCCATACCTTCAAATTTAATGATTTGAGATCCTGATGGAAAAACGGACCTTGAGATAGTAGGTCCGGCCGTAACGGAAGTGGTCAAGGCAGGCAACTAGACATCCGAACCAGATCCGCATACCAAAACCTGTGTGGCCATGCTGGAGCCACCAGCAACACAAAAGACTGTTCCATGATGATTTTGGAAATCACTCTTGGAAGGAGAACTAGAGGCGGGAAGATGTAAACAGGTTGATAACACCAAGGAAGTGTCAGCGCATCCACTGCTTCTGCTTGAACATCCCTGGACCTGGACAGGTATCTGGGAAGTTTCTTGTTTAGATGAGAGGCCATGAGATCTATCTCTGGAAGCCCCCACATCTGAACAATCTGAGAAAACACATCTGGATGGAGAGACCACTCCCCTGGATGTAAAGTCTGGCGGCTGAGATAATCCGCCTCCCAATTTTCTACACCTGGGATATGCATCCCACCCTGATGATTGACATAAGCCACAGTTGTGATATTGTCTGTCTGAAAACAAATGAACGGTTCTCTGTTTAGTAGAGGCCAAAACTGAAGAGCCCTGAAAATTGCACGGAGTTCTAAAATATTTATTGGTAATCTCGCCTCTTGAGATTTCCAAACCCCTTGTGCTGTCAGAGACCCCCAAAACAGCTCCCCAACCTGAAAGACTCGCATCTGTTGTGATCACAGTCCAGGTTGGGCAAACAAAAGAAGCCCCTTGAACCAAACGATGGTGATCTATCCACCATGTCAGAGAGTGTCGTACATTGGGATTCAAGGATATTAATTGTGATATCTTTGTATAATCCCTGCACCATTGATTCAGCATACAAAGCTGTAGAGGTCTCAAGTGAAAATGAGCAAAGGGGATTGCGTCCGATGCTGCAGTCATGAGACCTAAAACTTCCATGCACATAGCCACTGAAGGGAATAACTGAGACTGAAGGAGCCGACATGCTGCGACCAATCTTAAACGTCTCTTGTCTGTTAGAGACAGAGTCATGGACACTGAATCTATCTGGAAGCCTAAAAAGGTGACCCTTGTTTGAGGAATCAAGAAACTTTTTGGTAAATTGATCCTCCAACCATGTTTCCGAAGAAACAACACTAGTTGATTCGTGTGAGATTCTACAGTATGTAAAGACTGAGCTAGTACCAAGATATTGTCCAAATAAGGAAACACCGCAATACCCTGTTCTCTGATTACAGATAATAGGGCACCCAGAACCTTTGAAAAGATTCTTGGAGCTGTTGCTAGGCCAAATGGAAGAGCAACAAATTGGTAATGCTTGTCTAGAAAAGAGAATCTCAGAAACTGATAGTGTTCTGGATGAATCGGAATATGAAGGTATGCATCCTGCAAGTCTATTGTGGACATATAATGTCCTTGCTGAACAAAAGGCAGAAAAGTCCTTATAGTCACCATCTTGAAAGTTGGTACTCTTACATAACGATTCAAAATTTTCAGATCCAGAACTGGTCTGAACAAATTTTCTTTCTTTGGTACAATGAATAGGTTTGAATAAAACCCCAAACCTTGTTCCTGAGGAGGAACTGGCATGATTACCCCTGAAGACTCCAGGTCTGAAACACACTTCAGAAAAGCCTGAGCTTTTACTGTATTTACAGGAATGTGTGAGAGAAAAAATCTTCTCACAGGAGGTCTTATTTTGAATCCTATTTGATACCCTTCAGAGACAATGCTCTGAATCCAATGATTTGGACAGATTATATCCAAAAATCCTTGAAAAACCTTAATCTGCCCCCTACCAGCTGAGCTGGAATGAGGGCCGCACCTTCATACGGACTTAGGGGCAGATTTTGGTTTCCTAAATGGCTTGGATTTATTCCAATTTGAGGAAGGCTTCCAACTGGAAGCAGATTCCTTGGGAGGAGGATTGAGTTTTTGTTCCTTATTCTGACGAAAGGAACGAAAACGGTTAGAAGCCTTAGATTTACCCTTAGGTTTTTTATCCTGAGGCAAAAAAACTCCTTTTCCTCCAGTGATAGTTGAAATAATAGAATCCAACTGAGAACCAAATAAATTATTACCTTGGAAAGAAAGAGATAGTAATCTAGATTTAGATGTCATATCAGCATTCCAAGATTTAAGACACAAAGCTCTTCTAGCTAATACAGCTAAAGACATGGATCTAACATCAATTTTGATAATATCAAAAATGGCATCACAAATAAAATGATTAGCATGTTGAAGTAGGCGAACAATGCTAGATATGTCAGAATCCAATTCATGTTGCGCTAAATTTTCCAACCAGAAAGTTGAAGCAGCCGCAACATCACCCAAAGAAATAGCAGGTCTGAGCAGATGACCTGAATATAAATAGGCCTTCCTTAGATAAGATTCAAGCTTCCTATCTAAAGGATCCTTAAAGGAAGTGCTATCTTCCATAGGAATAGTGGTACGTTTAGCAAGAGTAGAAATAGCCCCCATCAACTTTGGGGATTTTTTCCCAAAACTCTATAGATTTTGCTGGCCAAGGATACAATCTCTTAAACCTTGAAGAAGGAATAAAGGAAGTACCTGGCTTATTCCATTCCCTAGAAATCATATCAGAAATAGCCTCAGGAATAGGAAAAACACCTGGAGAAACCACAGGAGGTTTAAAAACAGCATTTAAACGTTTATTAGACTGAACGTCAATAGGACTGGTTACCTCAATATCCAAAGTAATTAACACTTCTTTTAATAAAGAACGCATATACTCTATTTTAAATAAATAAGTAGATTTGTCAGTGTCAATATCTGAGGAAGGATCTTCTGTTTCAGATAGATCCTCATCAGAAGAGGATGAATTATTATGTTGTTGGTCATTTGAAATTACATCAGCTAAATGAGAAGTTTTAAAAGACCTTTTACGTTTATTAGAAGGTGGAAATGCAGACAAAGCCTTCATAATAGATTCAGAAACAAAATCTTTAAAATTTACAGGTATATCATGCACATTTGAAGTTGAAGGAACTGCAACTGGCAATGCACTATTACTGATAGAGACACTATCTGCATGTAAAAGTTTATCATGACAACTATTACAAACGACATTCGGTGGAATACTTTCTACAAGTTTACAACAAATGCACTTAACTTTGGTAGAACCGATGTCAGGCAGCAATGTTCCAGCAGAAACTTCAGAGACAGGATCAGATTGGGACATCTTGCTCAATGTAAGAGAAAAAACAACATATAAAGCAAAATTATCTATTTCCTTAAATGACAGTTTCAGGAATGGGAAAAAAATGCAAAAGCATAGGCCTCTTGATAGAAAAGAAAGCAGGAGGCAAACAACAATGGGGTATAGAAATAATAAAGAAAAAATTGGCGCCAAGAATGACGCACAACGTAACTAAAACTTTTTTGGCGCCAAAAATGACCGGAAATGACACACTTGCGTCACTAATGACGCCGCCGTGTGAAAGGTCTCGACGTCACGTATGACGCCGGAAATGACGAAGTTGCGTCAAAAACGTAATTTCCCGCGCCAAAAAAGTTCGCGCCAAAAATGACGCAATAAAGTCTAACATTTGACGCACCCGCTGGCCTAATACCCACAAATGCAAAAGTAGTCAAATTTGAAAAAGACTAAACCCCAGGTAAGAAACAAATTTCTTAAAGTGTTTATATTCCCAAATATGAAACTGACAGTCTGCAGAAGGAAATACATGAACCTGACTCATGGCAAATATAAGTACAATACATATATTTAGAACTTTACATAAATTACATAAAGTGCCAAACCATAGCTGAGAGTGTCTTAAGTAAAAGAAAACATACTTACCAAAAGACACCCATCCACATATAGCAGATAGCCAAACCAGTACTAAAACAGTTCTTTAGTAGAGGTAATGGTAAATTTGAGAGTATATCGTCGATCTGAAAAGGGAGGTAGGAGATGAATCTCTACGACCGATAACAGAGAACCCATGAAAAAGACCCCCGTTAGGGAAATCATCGTATTCAATAGGTGATACTCCCTTCACGTCCCTCTGACATTCGCTGTACTCTGAGAGGAATCGGGCTTCAACAATGCTGAGAAGCGCATATCAACGTAGAAATCTTAGCACAAACTTACTTCACCACCTCCATAGGAGGCAAAGTTTGTAAAACTGAATTGTGGGTGTGGTGAGGGGTGTATTTATAGGCATTTTGAGGTTTGGGAAACTTTGCCCCTCCTGGTAGGATTGTATATCCCATATGTCACTAGCTCATGGACTCTTGCCAATTACATTAAAGAAATACATTGTAAAGATGCAGAGGTGATTGTCCATAAGAAGTGGTAGGTACGCGGCCCGGGGCTGTGCACTGACAGACTTGGAACAGAGTCAGAGAGCAGAATTTTCATAGTTTGCGTGCCTAAGCCTTTTCTTTAGTGATTTATTTTTAGAGTGCTCTGTTTATCTTTCATTTGATGCTCTGCTGAGCCAGGGAGCAGCTCTAGACATGAGCTTTATAATTAATGCAATGCAGTTTACATATTTTGTATGTGTGTGTGTCTGAGTTTGTGTGTGTGTGTGTGCCTGAGTGTTTGTGTGTGTGTGTGTGTGCCTGAGTGTTTCTGTGTGTGTGCCTGAGTGTTTTTGTGTGTGTGTGTGCCTGAGTGTTTTTGTGTGTGTGTGTGTGCATCTGAGTGTGTTTTTAAGTGTGTCTGAGTGTTTGTATGTGTGTGTGTGCCTGTGTTTTTGAATTTGTGTGTGTCTGCTTTCTGGGAGGAGGGGGGTGACACCATAACTTACCGCACCCTAGTAACGCCACTGGCGAGCACATCAAAGCAGCCCTTGGATTTTGTGTAGTATGGAGCTCATCGCCACAATATCGCGCACAAGGTGGCTTTTTAGAAACTTGTAATGGCAGCGCTATGGAGGATGAAATAACGCAACTTTTGTTGCGTTCGTTTTGCACCCTCTATAGCGCAAAACTTGTAATCTATGTGTATGTGCCCTATTTTCCTGTAATTTAAGAGTAAAATTGGGGGGTTTTGCAATTCTTACACTGCAGACTTTATAAGCTGAACTCTGCTACATATCTGCTTCTAACTGGTCTCAACAAAGGTGATAAAATACATTTCTGAAAAACAATGCAAGTTTTGGTAACAAAATGACAGAGAACCCAGATTCATCCTGCAAATAATGCAAGTGTTAAAGGGAGTTTGGCCAACACAATTGCAGCAATTAAATATGTTAAGGTGTTCAGAAAGTGGTCACATTTGGTCAGTTTTATTTATTTCAAGTAGGGTTGCAACCTCAGCCATGTTTTCCTAGACACTTATGGGTTACACATGCTGCAGGGTGTGCAGGGAGGAACATGTATTGTGTTTCTGGAGAGCACTATTCATATTCCTCCCTGCACACCCTGCAGCATGTGTAACTTATAAGTGTTCTGTGTTTTAAGGGACGGGTGGCAACCCTAATTGCAAGACTACAGAAAAGTCTTGTCATAAAGCAGAGATTTATGTCCCTTATTTTAAACATGTTGCTATATAACATATCAGAAATATGTTTAAAGCAGCTGATTGGAATTGTGTATATGTATAAGCAGAACCAGTCTGTCTTTAAGGAATTATTACATACTTACTACAAATGCCTGAATGACATTAGAAAGATTTTTATATACAAGATAAAAGTGATTTCGGAAAAAAGCCAATTATTATATTATTAGAACATACAGAAATAACAATGAAGTATTCAAGTCCTGTTGAGAAGTAGTTTTCTCATATTTTACTTTTCTGGTAGGTTTTTAATTAAAGAGAGATTACATAAAAAAAAAAAAAAAAACTCAAACAAGGTGTAAAAATACCCAGGAGGTCAACGCATTACAGTGTGTTTGGTATGTGAAAATACTGAAAAGCAACGCATTGAAATAATTATACAATGCACAAGACTACACAAACATTATCAATTACAAGACATGGAACATAAGCCACAGTTTTATAATACACATTAGCTGATTCTATGGGGCTGAATTATCATTGTCTAGCGGACATGATAGGCTGTAGCGTATCATATCCGCCAGACATCGCTGAATGCCGACAGCATACGCTGTCGGCATTTAACATTGCACAAGCATTTCTAGTGAACTGCTTGTGCAATGCTTCCCTCTGCAGATTCGCGGCCAATCGGACACTAGCAGGGGGTGTCAATCAGCAAAATCGTATAGGATCGTGCGGATTGCAGACCGCAGCCTCAGAGGCGGAGGACCAGTTAAGGAGCAGCAGTCTTAAGACATATCATATCTGCGGTTTCCGGCGAGCCTGAAGTCTTGTGCAGAAACAGGGGCATCAGGGGCCGTTCAACCCTTGATAACTCGGCCCCTGTGCATTAAACACCTAATGGCACTCTGATGTAAACCTCTTCCCATAATAATAGAATGTGCAATAGAAATATGAAGCTGGAAATAAAAAACTGTAAATAACGTAGCAATTAATGAGAGATAGAAGTCACAATAAAATGTTCTTGTTTCAGATAGAGCATGCAAATTCATAATTCTTTTTAATTTACTTCTATTATCAAATTTACTTTTTTGTCTTGGTATCATTTGTTGAAAAGCATACCTAGGTAGGTTTAGGAGCTGCAATGCATAACTGGGTGCTAGATAGTGGTTGGTGCAAGCGACTGCAAACTAATAAAATGTGCTATGTATTTAAAAAGGATAAAAACCCCAATTTTTTTCTTTCATGATTCAGATAGAGCAAGCGATTTTAAAGGGACAGTCAACACTGAAAATAATATCACCTACCTTTTTTTATTGCGTATCACTGCTTCACAATTCAGACTCCATCTTGTGTGACTTATCCAGCAATCCAAAGTGTATTCTGACCGTTAAAAAAAGCCATGAATCTCCTCCCCATAATTTCTTCTCCAATCAGAGGATTCGATCACAGCCAATCAAATCCGTCTCCACGGTAAAACTTCATGTGAACGCGGCCGCTGATTGCGCATGCGCGGCTGCAGATTGCACATGCGCTTTTTCTCCCTATTTAATTTCTTTACCCAGAACCTTGTTTCAGAGCTAATAGCATTTTATTACCTGCACAAACAGATTGCGCATAATAGCACCGATCTAGGCAGGTGCCGAAAATAAGAGTACACACTCTTATAAATTCATAAGTATTTCTAGTTTTATACAGCACTGTGCAGAGCGAGAAGTAATACAATATAATATTGTTGCGCTTCATAAAACTTTCCCCTGCACTTGCGCTTTCAACCTGTGAGTATAGCGATAATGCGCATTCAATAGCGACCGGCATAGTGACGTCACTATCAATATCGTGCACGGACTCAGACGAAAAAAAATAAAATATTTATGAATGAAGGAAGAGGGAGGAGGAGTTTGAAGGCCATTGAAACATTTGATCGATAACACATAAGGATGGTTAAGCATAGTAGGCTGCATTGTGATTACAATGATACATTCATTTATAATTGATTCAATCATTATTGTGTTGACTGTCCCTTTAAGCAACTTTCTAATTTACTCCTATTATCCATTAATCTTTATTCTCTTGGTATCTTTATTTGAAAAAGCAGGAATGTAAGCTTAGAAGCACCTGTCTAGTGCTTGCTGATTGGTTGCTACATTTATCCACCACTCAGCAAGCGCTACCCAGGTGCTGAAACAACTCCTAAGCTTACATTCTTACTTTTCAAATAAATATACCAAGAAAACTAAGAGAAATTGCTAATAGGAGTAAATTAGAAAGTTGGCTAAAATTGCATACTCTATCCGAATCATAAAAGAAAAAAAAAATGGGTTTAATATCCCTTTAACCCCTGCAAAGTCAGCTTCAGGGCACCTAGCTGGTGATTAGTTTCTACGCACATATGCCTCTTGCCATTGGTTTACAAAATATGTTCAGAAAGATAGTAGTGCATTACTGCTCTGGAGCTGACTTTAAATATGTGCTTAACCCCTTTGCAGGAGCTAAACAGAGTATTTTATTTTACATTTTTTTGTCCTTTTAACTATATACTCAGTTTGTTCAAAAATGTCCATACAGGGGATTAGAAAAATGAAAGACATAGCTTTAAATGTGAGTTGCCAAATCAATAAAACAAAAATCATAGCCAGCTACAGACTGTAAATGTATTTGGGCAACCCCAGGCACAATTCACTTATATACATGGGTGCCGACATGTTGGGACCATTTGCAAGGTCATAGGTAAGAATGGTCAGTGGGGGTTGGATCCTTGGAGTCATGAGAGTGCTGAGAGGGGTCAAATCTTCATCTGTGCAAAGTTACAAATATTTCTGCTGAAGCAGAACTCCAACTCAGCCTACTCTAACTAGTGTTACCACCTCGGCCATGTTTTTCTGGACACTTATGAGTTACACATGCTGCAGGGTGGAACATGAATTACAAGTGGAGCAAATGTCTTCTAGCAACCACATCAAAGGAATATTAATTTGCCTTCCTGTAGAGACACCTGCCTCTTTGTACAAATTAAGTTTAAAGAAAAAAAAAACTAAACTCCTTTTAAAATGATGAATAATACATTTTGCAATTATTTATATTAAGCATAATCCATTATTATTAAAACAATGAGACTTTTTTTTTATTATTATTATTATAGTTTTGAGGACAACACATAATATGCTTTTACAAAATATAAAACCAACATGTCAAATATTGTCAGCATATCTAATATTAGAGTGTTTATAATAGAGTCCAGTCCTCATTTATTTCGGCCCCTTAAACATAGTAGGTAACTCTTGTACCTATGACAATATAACTGTTCTGAGCTAGGGGTTAATTGAAGAACACAGGTATATGAAACAAAATAAAAGAAAAAATAACATCTCTATAGCTCAGGAAAAATAGGGATATGTTTTAAATTATAGTAAAATAGAGATGTTGGTTATCAGAAATGATTCATATCATCATTATTTCCAGTTAACCCTTGGCTAATGCTTTTAGTTAGAACAGGTTAATTAATTAATTAATTAATTAATTAAACAAATACATGATATTTAAAGCATACAACAACCATATCTACATCACACAATAATACTATTTAGATTGTTGACAATAGGAGTACATTCATAGCCACCTGGAAGCAATTTATGCATTTTAGGTAGTAAAAGTAGACATTTTTACTCAGTGGTGTTAATAATGAGTAATCCTTCAACAGGTTTTCAATAGTGATAGGTTACACACTCGTCTGCGATTGCATCAGTTTGAAAGTGAGCAGTTTTTGCATCATTTAATAAGATATGGCATTTCTGTTGTGTAAACTATATATTGCTTCATCATTGCTGCTGCGGCCGCCAGCCACGAGGGAGTCAAAAAATAAATAAAAAGCATGAAGTATGTGTGTCATTAATATATATGGTATTTCAATAAACGGTATGATGGCTATAACTGTTGAATTTCGTAGTCAATGTCTACTTTTATCTAAGTGTTATTGTGTTTTCAATTATTTCTGTTGTGGGTGTTAATGCATACCAGTTGTACTTGCTGGCGTGTAACACACGTGGTCAGAAATTTTTTAACAAAACCTAGAACACAAAACAAAACTGAGCACCATTTAACTATTACACTGTAGTAGTCTAAGCTTGTAGATAAAGGGCTGTTGAAAGAGGGACTTTATAATTATGTTATCCGCCACTTGAATTTGCCTGTTGAGCGATCGTATTTATGTTGCCTTCATAGGTGGTGAATACAGTAGAGTGGTCTGAGCGATTCCCATCATCAAGCTGGAGGATGTATCTATTATACCATCCGGAGATGATTTAATACCGTTCCAAGTTCCCTTAATATCGCGGTTCAATTCAAAAGCCTTGTCAGTTTGCCCAAGTGTTAAGTTGTCCTCCGGACATGCTATTGATGACAGAGAGCTTATTTCCTCAAAGTCCTCGGCCCCCCCAGGGGTCCCCCCGAGCCCCCGCGGCGGTCCGGACTCCGGATCCTGCTCTATCTTGAACTGTGTTTTTGTTGGTCCGGAATAGAACAAATATAGAATGTGAGGTAGTCCCTGGTCTTTTTTGCTGTTGGTTGTATGAATTGGAATAAGCTCCTTCGCCAAGGGTATGGTAGCGGGCGCCATGTTAGAAAGTGTGGTTGCCTGAGTCTCACTCAAAACGTCTTGTTTCCTGATGTGAAGATTGGCTTGAGGGTCATGCCATGGCGTGCCATTTACTGCTCTGTATCGGTCTCTTAGGATTGTCAGGAAAGATTTTAAAGAGCCGCCGTCTGGATGAATAGTTATTTCTGCCTTCGGTGCATTAATTTGGCTGCCTTCTTCAAGTGTTAAAATTGGTTCCGGTCCCTCTACCAGGAGGTATCGTTGTATGGTAATCGTGTTCCTTGTAGTTGTCGCTCGTTCTATCAGTAGTTGTAGTTCCTGCTCTGATGGTGCTTTGTCTATCATGGTTTGTAATAAGGCTTCCTGTTTGGCCATTCGACACTCTGAGGTATTGGAAAGATCTTCAAACTGCATTGCGATTGTTAGTGTGTATAGCAGCTCTTACTGCTCAACTGCTCCGTCTGAAATAATATGACAATTCAGTAAATTGTTAGCAGCTTTGGGAGTCAAGGTGTTGCAATAATTATATTTTCAAAGTCTGGTAAATTACCCTAGGGATTTTCTAGGGGGGGGGGGATAACGCAGCCTGTATGTTAGCTGCCGCTCCAGGCCTCAGATGTCCGTTTTTGTCTCAGAGGTCATTAATACAGCCCTTTGGGAAATAATATTGATTGCTGGTCTGAGAAGGCTCAAAGCCACTTGTACTGATAATGAAAAGCTTTAGAATTATAGTAATAATCGGCGGATTATGTACTTTTCTTTCAGAGCTTAGAAAAGTGCGACTACACAGAGGCGCTGCTTGGACACGCCCCCAATGAGACTTTTTTTTATATCCCTTTAAATGAAAACCTTAGAAGATAAAACGGTTTGGTGGAACACTTACTAAAACTATAACTCCAGAAGAATGACAGGTTGCTTCCACAGCAAGGGGAACTTCAAGGGACATAAACACTCACATTTGTTCTTCCCTGATTCAGATAGAGTATACAATTTTAAACAAATTTCCAGATTACTTTTATTATCAAATTTGCTTTATTCTCTTGGTAGCCTTTGTTAAAGGTGCAGCAATGCACTACTGACAGCTAGCTGAACACTCTGGGTGAGCCAGTCATAAGAGGCATAGATGTGCAGCCAACAATCAGCAGCTAGTTCCCAGTAGTGCTTTGCTACTCCTGAGCCTAGGTATGCTTCTCGACAAAATATATTAAGCGAACAAAGCAAATCAGATATTCTAAGTAAATTGGAAAGTTGTTTAAAATCTTACGCTCATCTGAATCATGAAGGGAAAAAAAGATAGAGGATTAATAGGAACCTCTTAAAGGGACAGGAAACCCTATAATTTTCTTTTATTATTTGAATAGAACATACAATTTTAAACAACTTTCCAATTTACTTCCATTATCAAATTTATTTGTTCTTTTGTTATCCTTTGCTGAAGGAACAGCATTGCACTACTGGCAGCAAGATGAACACATCTATTCAGCCAATCACAAGAGACAAATGTGTGCAGGCACTAATTAGCAGCAGCTCCCACTGGTGTATGATATGTGCATATTCTTTTTTAACAAGGGATATCAAGAGAACGAAGCACATTTGAAAATAGAAGTGACTTTAAAAGTGTCTTAAAATTACATTCTCTATCGGAATCATGCAAGTTTTATTTTGACTTTCCTATCCTTTTAAAATGATAGTTGAGAAATGAGGAGCTTAAAAACACCATAATACAGTGGCCAAGCCAACAGGGAAATCCACAAACTAAACAGAAAAGTTCCAAAGTATACTATGGGCTAGATTTATTAAAGCTGAGGCGTGCAATCCCGCCTCCTGCCAGCACACAGCCAATTACGCGCGGGCAGGAGCTGTCAATCTCCTCGGTCTGACTAGACCGAGGAGATTGAATTTCGCCACATTAGAGGCGGCGAATAGGTTAGGGAAGCGGCAGTCTGGTGACCGCTGCTTGATAAATGACGGCGAGCAAGTTCTTGTGAGAACTTGCAGCCGTAGGGGTTTAATAAATCTAACCCTATAAGTTATCTGTGAGGATAAATAGACTATCTTTCATCACCTTCCGAAGGTTCATAAATCTTTGGAGGGTGTGAAAGGTAGACCCATTGTCAGCGGGATTGGGTCATACACGGAAAATGTATCCCAATGGTTGGATGCGATATTACAGCCATTGGTGACCCAGTTACCCAGTCATTTGAAAGACACCACACATGTGTTACAATTACTTGAGTCTGAGAAATGGAGTACTGACAGCATGTGGGTCACAGTGGATGTAACATCGTTATATTCCATGATCCCACATGATAAGGGGATACAAGCTTTGAGATATTTTTTGGCAGAACAAACCAATTTTTCCATACCATATCAGGATTTTATATTGAGGGTCACTCTATTTTTGTTGACCCACAACTATTTCGAATTTGAGGGTGAGTTTTTCTTGCAGAGACGTGGGACAGCTATGGGTGCCAAATTTGCACCTTCATACGCCAACCTATACTTAGGTTGGTGGGAGCTGTCCCACGTCTATACACAAATCAACCCATACATCAATGAAATTGCTTTTTATAAGCGTTTCATTGATGACCTTCTATTTATTTGGAAGGGGGACAGGTGCAGCATCACTGAGTTTATGACTTGGATTAATGATAATGACCTCAATCTTGGGTTCACTTTTGAGATAGAACCCTATGAAATAAACTTCCTTGATATCACGATGAGGGGCATGTCTGATGGCAGAATTGTAACTAGTAGTTACAGGAAACCGATCTCGGGCAATACTTTGTTACATGGCCGGAGCTGCCATCCTAAGCATGTCCCTTATGCGATAGCAAAGGGACAGCTGATTAGACTTAAACGAAACTGTTCTGATCCACAAACATATGAAAAACAGTCGGAAGATCTAGTGAGTCGCCTCAAAGAGAGGGGCTACAAAAATTCAGACATAACCAAGGCTATAAATGAGGTTAAACACATAGATAGAAGATCTTTGCTCACCCCTAAAAGTGGTGATATCGCCTCATCCGAACATAAGGGAGTCACATTTGTTACCACATTTAGTGCTCAATACCAACAAATTTGTGGTATAGTTCGGAAACATTATGGCATGTTAAGGGCGGATGATAAATTAATTGACACTGTTGATAATGGTCTGAGATGCTCATACAGAAGGGCCTGTACACTTGGCAACATACTTTCCCCTTCCAAACTAAAACCTACTAAACAACCAACTAGTTCATGGCTACAACATAGGGGCATGTTTAGATGTGGACACACCAGGTGTAAACCATGTGATTATATGGATATAACAACTACCTTTTCCTCTACAGTCACAGGCAAAACATATGACATTGAAAGATGTCTTAACTGTTCATCTAGCAATGTCATTTATATGTTGGAGTGTACACAATGTCAGGTCCAATATATAGGACTTACGACTAGAGACGTAAGATCCCGTATGCGGGAACATTTTAGTACCATCAAAGTGGGTAAAGCAACCACTCCAATTGTGCAGCACTTTGTCACAAAACATCGCAATAGTATTGCTTCACTAAGATGGAAGGCCATTGAACAAGTGATTACCCCCCAGAGGGGGGGTGACAAAGAAAAACTGTTAGAAAAACGAGAAATGTTCTGGATTTTCCAGCTGGAAACCAGATACCCCAAAGGCTTAAATTCCCAATATGATCTAATTAATTATTGGGAATAATTCAGACAGATATCCCTTAGCTCTTTTGGATTCAAAGGAGTATATTAAAATTAAATTAAAATTTCATTCTGATTTATTTATTTGTTCCATCCTTAGGCATTAAGTCATACTCATTGACATAGGTATTTTGATACACCTAACAACATTTAATCCATAGATTTATAGATTGGGTTTGCTGTACACTTATTGACATTTTTTCACTTACAGCTTTAGGATAGTCATTTATATATACATAGAGTATTACATATTTGAGACTGGTATAACTTTTTTTAGTAACAGGTCAGTTTCAATTTATAAACACTGCAATATGATACATTAGAATAACTCTAAAGGTTAGGTTTTACATTAGAGAAAACCGATATACAGTGTTTGCAGTTCTATTCTTTTATATATATTTGTCTGTGAAATGCCTTATAATCATTGCTTTATTATGCTGGTTGGACTTGTAGTTGACACTTGTTAAGTTTCACAGGAAACTAATCAAAGTTCAAACACGCCTATTGTTTTTGAACCAATCACAGCCCAGGGGTGGGCCTTTTTTAAACTGAATTGATTAGCAATGTGATATTGGCTATGAGTAAGGCTACGGCCGAAACGCGTAAGCCACAGTTCTAGGTGTTTTGGACTTTCTGTGTTCTGTCCCCATGTTTGGATTTTAAATCGTTACAATAAAGTTTTTGATTTTTTTAAATCTGACCCCGGACCTGTTCTATCATCTTTGGATTCATTTTGCCGTTTCACCGAGGATCGGATTAAAGGAGTGAGTGCTGGTACTTATTGTCCAATGGGAGGAAGGAAGGTGTGCAACGGTTAACCAATCAGGATTGTTAACGTCAGCAGTGAGTCACGCCAAGGCCTGTGTGTGTTTGGATCTACCTGTTGGAGAGGAGTTTGTTTGGCGAGCGGTGTTAGGCATATCCGCAAGTAAACCCAGAGGAAGGAACCGCGAGACAGCCCAGGATCACCGGAGTCGCCAGTCTCCCTCAGAATTGACTGTGAGTACACGGATAACACTGTGGCAGGGCGGTGATTGCTATATATTGCTGTATAATTGGCTAAGTAATTCACTACACAATATTAAGCTCTGTTACCCAGTGTCTTACACGGATTGTACCGTATGAAGCGGTGTATGCATCAACTCACTATTCAACAACTATATTGCTCTAAACACACAGGCTGAACTGTATCAAGGAATTAATTGACAATAACTTTGTTGTGTATTACATACGTGTTTTATCACATGTGCCATTACACTCCCTAAGTACCAGCACCTTTTCCCAACATAGTATACATAATTTTGGGGACTGTATGAATAGGTGATCTTGTCAGCCAAATTGGTTTTTCTAGGATAAATAGACATCCCCTAGATGCAGAGTAGATATGAACAGACCTAGTTCTAAGGCATGAACAAGTGAACAAAAGGAAAACAATGTAAAATTGTAAATCCCAGATCCCCCAACTTCGCTTATTTGAGAGCAACATCTTCTAATTCTAAGCTTCATTCTTTTGATACAGCAATATGTCCCTATTTGCAGAATGTCACTTAGCCAGGCCCATAGACCACCAGAACACATCAACAAACAACAACAAAATGGTGATGCCCCCACAAACCTTGTGAGCAGAGGCGTAACTAGAAACCACATGGCCCAGGTGCAAGAATCTAAGTAGGGCCCCCCCACCCCCCCCACCCCAAAAAAGGTGAATTTGATACATATCTTTTTTTAACACAGAAATGTGAATCAGATTGCATGTTAGCAAAAGGAGGTACCCTGTGCCCACAGTCTGTGAGATGGTCTGACCCGCTATTACTGTATATAGTGACACTGTTTAACCCACCAGTACTGTATATAGTGAGTTAGTGACACAGTCTGTAATCATAGTGAGATGGCTGGCCTGACCCTACCCGTCCCAGTACTTTATAAAGTGAACACACAAGTCAGTTTTATAGTCCAGCCCCCCCCCGTACTGTATATAGTGGTACTGTATAGTGACACTGTTTGCCCCCCCGCCCCCCATGCTGTAGTAACAAGGCCTGTAATTTGCTGGTTCCACAAACATACACATACACAGTCACATACATACAGACACACATACACACACATAAACCACAAATGGTAAAACAGAAACACTAACCCCTGTAGTCAAAGACAGAGACACTAGTGAAGCTTCACATCACACTCACATATCAGGGGGCCCAGTTGCTGTTGTGGACTCTGCACCCCCTGTAGTTCCACCCCTGCATGTGAGGTACGTAATCCCTAAAAAAATGTACAGCTGTTTCATATCTATAACCTTTTTTCCCCTAAAACAATGAATATGTTTGGAGAAAAAAAGGACATCTTACGCCTGAGCAAAAACAGAGAACAAACATGTAACAACATGACTGGCATCTCTTGGGTCTGAAAATGAACACAATTCTCACCTAAACCAGATTCTTATATAATCAGTTTGGGCGAGATTACATATGTGGAGTAAGTTTCAGCGTAACTGCTAAAACCTACGTTGCCCGTAAGTACACCTCACACATTGGATGAATCACATAAACCGCGCCGACAGATGCTATACTGCCATAAGTCGAACAAACTGGCGAGGTTCATTAATGTGCGCAACTTCTCATTTCTGGCATCACCAGTGACTTACGCCAGTATATCATCTTGCGTTGTGTAGTTTAAAAACAAAAAAAAAAGAGTTGAAATAATGAAATCACACATAAAAATCTAATCCTGCTACAAAAATAAATGACATTCAAAACCCCTATTCCGCCATCCCCTCACAAACCCCTATTCCGCCATCCCCTTTTATTTACTAATAAAAATGATTAACCCCTAATCCGCCATCCCCGCAAAACGCAACTACTAATAACAGTTATACAAGAAAGGAAGAGAGAAACACAGCGCATCCGCGATTCACAGTATCGTTTACTAACTAGACAAATAACACATAACACAAATACACTTACAAAATAAAAGTGTAAAGAAAGCACTTCGGCATAGAGCCAACTCGTGTAGTCTGTTGTATTCCTCGAGGGGATCCCAAAGATGCCGACCTGCAGCTCCTGGTTTCAACATCCTCTCCGCAGCTGTGTGCAAATCTTTATGCTGTTCAATAGTGTCCTAGCATCTCCTGTAGATTCCTCCTCCCTACGCGTTTCATCTGCTCACAGGCAGACTTTCTCAAGGGATTTCATACAAGACGGATATTCCTACTGACTGCCAGGACTAATTTAATCCTTCCTGCCTCCCAGGACGTCATATAATACGTCATCCTGTTTTACATATTGTATCAAAAAACGACCAAAAAGTTACAAATATATATACACAATAGAAATATAGAAGAAAATGGAAAAGAATAAAAAATGGAGTGAAACAGAAAATACGAGTGAAATTAATAAATAAATACCAATTGGCAATATAATGTAAAAGACACAGAGAGTCCCCAGAACATATTTTATCCATAATTCCATAACTCAAATAGCCTACACTGTCGTGATGCATAATATAAAATAAAGAATTACATTAGATGTTAAAAAATCCAACATATATCAGAGAGTATATATCATGAACAAACTAAAACAGGTATGCATCGTGTTTTAAATTGACCTGGCCTAAGTTATAAAAAGAATGAGGACATTATTTGAGCGTTTTTGTAGTGTTACTTGTATACTATATTATTTAATCCATAAACGCTTGCAGCTCTAAGTCTATATCTAGTCCTTTTGGTTCCAAGCATTCTAAGCGATGGATTCACTTTGTTTCACATTTCCTAATCAATAGAAGCCTTCTATTGGCACAGGGCCCTGGTTTGATCTGTGCTTAAACCCTAATTTTGAGATCTGAAGAATTTTTGTCATGAATAAGTCTAAAGTGATTGGAAACACTATCGGCTAGATTTAGAGTTTTGTCGGTAAAGACCCGCGTAGCTAATGCTGCTTTTTTCCCAACACACCCTTAAGACAACGCTGGTATTTAGAGTTGTCTGAAGGGCTGTGTTAGGCTCCAAAAAGGGTGCGTTGAGCCTAATGTACCGCCACTTCAACCCTCAATACCAGCCTTGCTTACGGTAGCGGAAGAGGATGGATCCGCGTCGGCTGGAAGAAGATGGCTCCGCTCCGCTCTGGATGGATGAAGATAGAAGATGCCACTTGGATGAAGATGTCTGCCGGTCCGGATGTCCTCTTCTGCCCGGATAGGATGATGACTTCTGCTGCTCCGGATGTCCTCTTTTGGTCCATCCGTGCCCGGCTGGGTGAACACGACTCAAGATAGGGAGATCTTCAGGGGGGTAGTGTTAGGTTAATTTAAGGGGGGTTTGGGTTAGAGTAGGGGTATGTGGGTGGTGGGTTTTAATGTTGGGGGGGTTGTATTTTTTTTTACAGGCATAAGAGCTGATTACTTAGGGGCATGCCCCGCAAAAAGCCCTTTTAAGGGCTGGTAAAAGAGCTGGTTACTTTTTAATTTAGAATAGGGTAGGGACCTTTATTATTTTGGGGGGCTTTTTTATTTTATTAGGGGGCTTAGAGTAGGTGTAATTAGCCTAATATTCTTGTAATCTTTTTTTATTTTTTGTAATTTAGTGTTTTTTTTTTTTTTGTAATTTAGTTTAGTTTATTTAATTGTATGTAATTGTAGGTAATTTATTTAATTAATTTATTGATAGTGTAGTGTTAGGTTTAATTGTAACTTAGGTTAGGATTTATTTTACAGGTAATTTTGTAATTATTTTAACTAGGTAGCTATTAAATAGTTAATAACTATTTAATAGCTATTGTACCTAGTTAAAATAAATACAAAGTTGCCTGTAAAATAAATATAAATCCTAAAATAGCTACAATATAATTATTTGTTATATTGTAGCTATATTAGGGTTTATTTTACAGATAAGTATTTAGTTTTAAATAGGAAGACTTTAGTTAATAAGAGTTAATTTATTTTGTTATATTAAAATTATATTTAATTTAGGGTGGTGTTAGGGTTAGACTTAGCTTTAGGGGTTAATACATTTATTATAATGGCGGCGAGGTCCGGTCGGCAGATTAGGGGGTTAATAAGTGTAGGTAAGGTAGCAGCGACGCTGGGGGGGGCAGATTAGGGGTTAATAAATATTATATAGGTGTCGGCGATGTTAGGGGCAGCAGATTAGGGGTTCATAGGGATAATGTAGGTGGCGGCGGTGTGCGGTCGGCAGATTAGGGGTAAAAATATTTATTATAGTGGCGGCGATGTGCTAGGGCCTCGGTTTAGGGGTACATAGGTAGTTTATGGGTGTTAGTGTACTTTAGAGCACTGTAGTTAAGAGCTTTATAAACCGGCGTTAGCCCATAAGGCTCTTAACTACTGACTTTTTTCTGCGGCTGGAGTCTTGTCGGTAGAGGCTCACTTCAGCCAAGACTCTAAATACCAGCGTTAGGCAGATTCCATTGAAAAGATAGGATACCCAATTTAGCGTAAGGGGATCTGCGGTATGGAAAAGTCACGGCTCGAAAGTGAGCGTTAGACCCTTTCCTGGCTGACTCTAAATACCAGCGGCCGGCCAAAACCAGTGTTAGGACCCCTTAACGCTGCTTTTGACGGCTAACGCAGAACTCTAAATATAGGCCTATGTTTGTCGTACCCTATTTTTTTATTTTCAACATGCTCGTACCAACTTCTTTTTATACTTCTTTTTGTACGTCCTACACATGTTTTTCCACAATTGCATAGAAGTTGGTACACCCCATGGGTAGACTGACATGTACCTCTAAAATCCAAGTTAAAAGTTTTACTATTATCATAGATGCTGACTTCATTCCCTTTTATAATATGCTCACACATAATACAGCCTTTCCTACCACATTTGTAGGTCCCTGCCTTTGTTTTTAACCAGCTTGATGGAGCAGCTAGGCTATTTTTATTACATTTAAGTTTGGGTGGAGCTATCAAACTCTTTAGACTCTGATTCTTCTTAAAAACTATTTGAGGATTATTTCCTATATTATTTTTAAGAACTGGGTCTCCTGAAAGTATCTCCCAATGTTTCTTCAGGATATTTTTGGCTAGTTTGGCACCTTCATTATACGTAGTTATAAATTTGACTTTATTGCCATGATCCCTATGCTTATCTCTCATTCTATTTGATCTCATAGTTATATCCCTAGGAATAGCGCAGCGCTTTTCCTTTGCCTCCTCTATTAGTTGTGTATTATAACCTTTCTGTAGAAGTTTATCCTGTAGGATGTTTGCTTCTTTTAGATAATCATCCTCATACGTGCAATTTCGTCTTAATCTTCTGAATTGCCCGTATGGGATGTTTTCCTTCCAGCTTCTTAGATGTCCGCTTTTGGCATTTAAGAAAACGTTTCTGTCTGAAGGTTTTCTATAGTTTTTTCGTAGCAACTTTATTGTCTTAATAAAATTAACTCTAAAAAGGTATTTTTTAAAGGACCAATATCTAAGATCTACAACAGATTTTGACTCTCGATATTAAATCAGTTTCTGTTCTTAAATCATTGGAAAAAGACCAATATTTGGCTAAAAATTATTTTTTTGACATAGAACTGGACCTGATGAACTTGAGCACATATGAGGAAAACGTGATAATACACACAGTGATCTAAAATGCAGATCCACGTTTAACCCCATACATGCTCAAGGAGAGTATATACGGGTATTTAATGATTTGGTGACTAGAGATTTTAATGAAGCATTTGATACAAAAACTGGACACTTTGTACATAAATTTAATGATAATGTCACAGCTCAAGAAAGACAGGCATTAAAAGAACTAACGAAAGATACCAGTATAGTGATCAGACAGGCCGACAAGGGGGGTGGGATTGTTATTCAAGATAGACAGGACTACATAGGGGAGGCAGAAAAATGACTTAATGATGAACTCATTTATTCTAAATTACAAAAAGATTCAACTGTAGATTTCAATAAAATACTTAGAGATATTCTAGTGAAAGCAAAAGATATGGATATCCTGAACAGTGATGAATTTGGATATATCTATAATCCTTGTCCAATGATTCTTGAACTTTTTACCATCTCTCTAAAGTCCATAAGGACCCCATCAAACCCCCGGTAAGGCCAATAATATTGGGCATTGATTCTGTGAGAAGTAATTTGTCTGTTTATATAGACTGGTACCTTCAACAAATGGTTAAAACCATTAGATCATATATCAAAGATACCTCAGATATTAGTAAAAAATTAGAGGGGATGTATTGGGAACCAAACTTTCTATGGATCACATGTGATGTTTCCTCCCTCTACACAAATATCTCACACAATTTGGTTGTGGATGCATTCAGGGATATGTTTGGAGGGTGGAACATCCTGGATCCCCATGTGGAGTTTTTAGCGGAAGCCATATATTATGTATTAAAGTATAATTACTTCCAATTTGAAGGTACATTTTACAAACAGATACAGGGGACGGCCATGGGTACTACCATGGCCCCCTCATATGCAAATATTTATATGGCCAATTACGAAAATCTATATATTTGGAATAACAACCCATTTAATCATAATCTACATAAATTCTACAGATATATAGATGATATTTTGATAGTATTGAGAGGGACAAATGAAGCAACAGATTTTATTAAATATATGAATCAAAATAACTGTAATCTAACATTCACAGAGAATAATAACAGAGATACAATAGGTTTCTTAGATATCACATTTTTTATTAAAGACAATAAGGTTGCTACGAAAAACTATAGAAAACCTTCAGACAGAAACGGTTTCTTAAATGCCAAAAGCGGACATCTAAGAAGCTGGAAGGAAAACATCCCATATGGAAAATTCAGAAGATTAAGACGAAATTGCACGTATGAGGATGATTGTCTAAAAGAAGCAAACATCCTACAGGATAAATTTCTACAGAAAGGTTATAATACACAACTAATAGAGGAGGCAAAGGATATAACTATGAGATCAAATAGAATGAGAGATAAGTATAGTGTCAGGGTTTTTTCCCTGCTTAGTTTGCCATGTGCTGCTGGCAGCCATTTTAGTCACCGCTCTTGCTGACTCTGGTGCATACTGTGTGATGCTGCTCATTTCCTGCATTTCCTTTTATGGCCAGACTGGTGTACATTATCAGTGTGAGACAGGATGCAGTCTCAGAATTGTGATGTCATCACTTATTATTTAAAGGGCCACTGTTCAGTATGCTTTGCCCTTGTGTTGTCTCAGACCTGTTTGTGAGAGCTCCTGTGTATTACCTGGCTGTCTGATGTCCCTCCTGGTTCCTGATCCCTGGCTTGTTCCTGATTCTGCTGTTCTCCTTAGACTTAGACTTAGATCTGCAAGCGTTTATGGATTAAATAATATCGTATACAAGTAACACTACAAAAACGCTCAAATAATGTCCTCATTCTTTTTATAACCTAGGGCGGGTCAATATAAAACACAATGTATACCTGTTTTAGTTTGTTCATGATATATACTCTCTGATATATGTTGGATTTTTTAACATCTAATGTGATTCTTTATTTTATATTATGCATCACGACAGTGTAGGCTATTTGAGTTATGGAATTATGGATGAAATATGTTCTGGGGACTCTCTGTGTCTTTTACATTATACAGGTGGCCCTCGGTTTACAACGGTTCAATTTGCACCGTTTCAGAATAACAACCTTTTTGTTCAGTCATGTGACTGCTATTGAAAAGCAGTGCATTGATTAAAATAGCCAGTAGGTGGAGCTGTCTGCTTGTGTTGCAGCAAAGATATGGAAGCTAAGCAAGCTGAAATGAATCAGTTTAACCAGACCTGAGCTATCGAGCAGCTTGCAAAGGAACAAGATCTTCCTGTCTATAAATCAGTCCAGACTGGAATGCATAGAAAGAACTATTTGCAGAAAAATGCAAGTAAAGTCTGTGTTGTGCAATTATTTTATTAGGTTTATAATGCGGTTTAGCAAATGTTTTTGTTCATTTAACTTAGTTTAATTATATATTCTGTGTTATGTGATTATTTTATTAGGTTTATAATGCTGTTTAGCATTTAAAGTCTTCATTTCAAAGCTTTAAAAATAATGTATTAGGTGTTACTTATGCCAATTTTGAGAGGGGCCTGGAACCTAACTCCCTCACTTCCCATTGACTTACATTATAAACTGGTTTTCAATTTACAACGGTTTTGATTTACAACCATTCCTTCTGGAACCTAACCCCGGCGTAAACTGAGGGCTACCTGTATTGCCAATTGGTATTTATTTATTTATAAATTTCACTCGTATTTTCTGTTTTTTATTCTTTTCCATTTTCTTCTATATTTCTATTGTGTGTATATATATATATATATATATATATATATATATATATATATATATATATATATATATATATATATATATATATGTTTTATACAATGTGTTTTGTAATATTAGTTACATTATTATAATATTATGAATTGTTTAATTTGTAACTTTATGATCAAGTTTTTTTAAAACAATATGTAAAACAGGATGACGTATTATATGACGTCCTGGGAGGCGGGAAGGTTTAAATTAGTCCTGGCAGTTAGTAGGAATATCCGTCTTGTATGTCCCTTGAGAAAGTCTGCCTGTGAGCAGATGAAACGTGTAGGGAGGAGGAATCTACAGGAGACGCTAGGACACTATTGAACAGCGTAAAGATTTGCACACAGCTGTGGAGAGGACGTTGAAACCAGGAGCTGCAGGTCGGCGTCTTTGGGATCCCCTCAAGGTATACAGCAGTCTACACGAGTTGGCTCTATGCCGAAGTGCTTTCTTTACACTTTTATCTTGTAAGTGTATTTGTGTTATGTGTCATTTGTCTGGTGAGTAAACGATACTGTGAATCGCGGATGCGCTGTGTTTTCTCTCTTCCTTTCTTGTACAGCTTTTCGTTTTGGGACCAAACACAGTTGGAGTCCTGTGAACAATTGGCTGCTCTGCAAACAGCAGAATCATTTATAACAACATTTTGAGATTCCCCAGACTTGCATTTCTCTACCAGTATTGATTAGACCTTACAGGACTGGGTACATTGGAACTAAGTTAAGTGTGTACTGTCATTATACACTTTTTAATAATAATAATACTTTTATTTTTTATTATTGTTACTATTGTTTTCGACATTGAGGTGTTGCATTTAAAGGTGCCAAACAGCGTGCTTATTTAGGGTCTGATTGCGCTGTTTTGTTCCATGGCTTGTGGAAATTGCATAACAATTACCTCTCAATTTTATACACAAGTGAAAGCAACAAAGGTTATTTAGATCTAAGGCCTATGATAATATAGACCTTCTATGCGCCTCTAATGAAATACAGAGCACAAACTCATTTAAACAGATAGCTGCCAGAATTTGTATGATCAGTAATCTTTGAGTAAAAGTAGTTTACAACAGAGTATGTGGCCACAACTCTAAATCTAATCATCATAGATTAGATGTTAGAGCATTCTCTTTTGCAGTGTTATGTCCCTTTAAAGAAGTCACAAGTCTACTGGACAATTCACTTCATTAATGTTTGGACAATAAGTCGAATACATCTTTGCAATACATTGGTATTAATATATTACAGAAACATGGAAACAGAACCGGTCTAAACACATTGGCCTTAATATGGAAGTTCTGTATGTTGGAAAAAGGAAACCTCTCAATGCCAAGCAAAAGAATAGAAGGCAATACTAAAAAATACACAACACACATATAGGGGTAGATTTAACATACTCCGGGCAGACATGATTCGCTATAGTGAATCATGTCCGCCCTGCATTGCTAAATGCAGACAGCATATGCTGTCTGCATTTAACATTGCACAAGCAGTTCTAGTGAACTGTTTGTGCAATGGCGCCCCCTGCAGATTCAGCAGGGGATGTCAATCAACCCGATCGTATATGATCGGGCGGATTGCTGTCCACAGCCTCAGAGGTGACGGACGAGTTAAGGAGCAGATATCTTAAGACCACTGCTTCTTAATTCCTTTTTCCAGCGAGCCTGAAGGCTCGCGCAGAAACAGCTGTATTCAGGGCCATTTGGCCCTTAATAAATCGGCCCCATAGACTAAAACAAGCTGCATAAGATAGTCTAAAACAATGTGCTTTGGAGCTATTACAGAGAGTTTAACCCCTTAACGACCAAGGGCGTGCAAGGCACGTCCTCCATTGGAGTTCACTTAATGACCAAGGACGTTCCTGGCATGCCCTCTGGGGTTTGAAGCTCTGGAAGCGATCCTGATCACTTTCAGCAGATTCTAAGGTATTGCAGTGATGCCTCAATATTGAGGCATCACTGCAATACCTTTTTTGGCACACCGATGCAGAGAGGGCCACTCTGTGGCCCTCTCTGCATCGGCCAGCGATGGTGCCGATTGTTGGTGGGTGGGAGCAGTTACAGGGAGGCGGGTGGGCGGCCCATCGCTGGCAATCTTCGGCCAGCAGTCGGAAAAGATCGCCGGGCGCGTGCGCGCAATCCAGCTTTACAAGTTCAAAGTGGTGGGACAGGGTGGGAAAGGAGGGGGGAAATAGTTTCTAAAAATAGATATAGGAGGGGGAGGGGGTAGGGTATGCAGGGGGGGCAGCTACACTACAGAAAAAAGTGGTTATTTAAAAAAAAAAAAAACACACATTTAACCCCTTAAGGACAAGGCCATTTTTCAATTTCTTTCCCTTAAGGACCAGGGCAATTTTTACATTTCTGCAGTGTTTGTGTTTAGCTGTAATTTTCTTCTTACTCATTTA
Source organism: Bombina bombina (assembly GCF_027579735.1). Lineage (NCBI taxonomy): Eukaryota > Metazoa > Chordata > Amphibia > Anura > Bombinatoridae > Bombina > Bombina bombina. The sequence continues at coordinate 158,588,372 of NC_069507.1, read as the reverse complement.
CTGTACCCACACATATTATATAACGTTTTTCTCGCCATTAAATGGACTTTCTAAAGATACCATTATTTTCATCATATCTTATAATTTACTATAAAAAAAAATGATAAAATATGTGGAAAAAAACACACTTTTTCTAACTTTGACCCCCAAAATCTGTTACACATCTACAACCACCAAAATACATCCATGCTAAATAGTTTCTAAATTTTATCCTGAGTTTAGAAATACCCAATGTTTACATGTTCTTTGCTTTTTTTTTTTGCAAGTTATAGGGCAATAAGTACAAGTAGCACTTTGCTATTTCCAAACCACTTTTTTTCTAAATTAGCGCTAGTTATATTGGAACACTGATATCTTTCAGGAAATTCTTGAATATCCCTTGAGGTGTATATATTTTTTTTTTAGAAGACATCCCAAAGTATTGATCTAGGCCCATTTTGGTATATTTCATGCCACCATTTCACCGCCAAATGCGATCAAATAAAAAAAAAACTTTTTCACAAACTTTAGGTTTGTCACTAAAATTATTTACAAACAACTTGTGCAATTATGGCACACATGGTTGTAAATGCTTCTCTGGGATCCCTTTTGTTCAGAAATAGCAGACATATATGGCTTTGGCGTTGCTTATTGGTAATTAGAAGGCTGCTAAATACCACTGCGCACCACACGTGTATTATGCCCAGCAGTGAAGGGTTAATTAGGGAGCATGTAGGGAGCTTCTAGGGTTAATTTTAGCTTTAGTGTAGTAGACAACCCCAAGTATTTATCTAGGCCCATCTTGGTATATTTCATGCCACCATTTCAACGCCAAATGCGATCAAATTTAAAAAATCGTAAAATTTTTCACAATTTTAGGTTTCTCACTGAAATTATTTACAAACAGCTTGTGCAATTATGGCACACATGGTTGTAAATGCTTCTCTGGGATCCCCTTTGTTCAGAAATAGCAGACATATATGGCTTTGGCGTTGCTTTTTGGTAATTACAAGGTCGCTAAATGCCGCTGCGCATCACACAGTATTATGGCTAGCAGTGAAGGGGTTAATTAGGTAGCTTGCAGGGTTAATTTTAGCTTTAGTGTTGAGATCAGCCTCCCACCTGACACATCCCACCCCCTGATCCCTCCCAAACAGCTCTCTTCCCTCCCCCACCCCACAATTGTCCCCGCCATCTTAAGTATTGGCAGAAAGTCTGCCAGTATTTAAAAAAAAAAAAAAAAAAAAAAAAAAGCTATCTTTTATATTTTTTTTTAGCATATTTATATATGCTGCTGTGTAGGATCCCTCCATAGCACCCAACCTCCCTGAGCCCCCCCCCCCCCACAGCTCTCTAATCTTCCCCCTCTCACTATTTGGTGCCATTTTGGGTACTGGCAGCTGTCTGCCAGTACCCACTTTTCAAACTTTTGTGCATTTTTTTTTTATATATTTTTTTTATTTTTCTGTAGTGTAGCTGGCCCCCCCTCAATACCCCCCTCCCCCTCTCCCAGATCCCTTTTATAAATAAAAATGAAACCCCCATCACCCGCTCCCACCACAACCAGACGGTTTAGATCGCCGGCGCGTACACATGCGCGCGCACGCAGCCTCACGCCCATGCGCGCTCCCGCACCACCGGGGACTAATCCGGCAGAAGATTCTCAGCGATGGGCCGCCCACCCTCCTCCCTGCAGCTGCTCCCACCCACCAACGATCAGCACCATCAGAGTGGCCCTCTCTGCATCGGTGTGCCAGAAAAGGTATTGCCATGATGTCTCAATATCGAGGCATCACGGCAATACCTTGAAAGCGGCTGGAAGCGATCAGGATCGCTTCCAGCGACTTTAAACACCTAGGTCGTACAGGGTACGTCGCTGGTCTTTTAAGACCAGTTTGTGTAAGACGTACCCTGTATGACGTTAAGGGGTTAAGTGCAAAGTGGGTACTGGCAGACAGCTGCCAGTACCCAAAATGGTGGGGAATAGTTAGTGGGGGGAGGGTTAGAGAGCTCTTTGGGGGGGATCAATGAGGTTGGGGGCTAAGAAGACATTATACACAGCAGAATATATATTTTATTTTTTTTAAAATGAAAGAAAAAATGAAAAAAAGCCTTTTATTTTAATACTGGCAGACTTTCTGCCAGTACTTAAGATGACGGGGACAATTGTGGGGTGGGGGAGGGATGAGAGCTGTTTGAGAGGGATCATGGGGTGGGATGTGTCAGGTGGGAGGCTGATCGCTACACTAAAGCTAAAATTAACCCTTCAAGCTCCCTACAAGCTACCTAATTAACCCCATCACTGCTGGGCATATTACAAGTGTGGTGCGCAGCGGCATTTAGCGGCCTTCTAATTACTAAAAAGCAATGCCAAAGCCATATATGTCTGCTATTTCTGAACAAAGGGGATCCCAGAGAAGCATTTACAACCATTTGTACAATAATTGCACAAGCTGTTTGTAAATAATTTCAGTGAGAAACCCAAAGTTAGTGAAAAAGTTAACGATTATTTTTATTTGATCGAATTTGGCGGTGAAATGGTGGCATGAAATATATCAAAATGGGCCTAGATCAATACTTTGGGTTGTCTACTACACTACACTAAAGCTAAAATTAACCCTACATGATCCCTACAAGCTACCTAATTAACCCCTTCACTGCTTGGCATCATAGAAGTGTGGTGCGCAGCAGCATTAGCGGCCTTCTAATTACCAAAAAGTAATGCCACAGCCATAAATGTCTGCTATTTCTGAACAAAGGGGATCCCAGAGAAGCATTTACAACCATTTGTGCCATAATTGCACAAGTTGTTTGTAAATAATTTCAGTTAGAAGCCTAACGTTTGTGAAAAAGTTTGTGAAAAAGTGAACAATTTTTTTTATTTGATCGCATTTGGCGGTGAAATGGTGGCATGACATATACCAAAATGGGCCTAGATCAATACTTTGGGTTGTCTACTAAAACAAAATATATACATGTCAAGGGATATTCAGGGATTCCTGAAAGCTATCAGTGCTCCAATGTAACTATCGCTAATTTTGAAAAAAAGTGGTTTTGAAATAGCAAAGTGCTACTTGTATTTATTGCCCTATAACCTACAAAAAAGCAAAGAACATGTAAACATTGGGTATTTCTAAACTCAGGACAAAATTTAGAAACTATTTAGCATGGGTGTTTTTTGGTGGTTGTAGATGTGTAACAGATTTTGGGGGTCAAAGTTAGAAAAAGTGTGTTTTTTTCCATTTTTTCATGATATTTTATAAAAAAAGTTTATAGTAAATTATAAGATATGATGAAAATAATGTTATCTTTAGAAAGTCCATTCAATGGCGAGAAAAACGGTATATAATATGTGTGGGTTCAGTAAACGAGTAAGAGGAAAATTACAGCTAAACACAAACACAGCAGAAATGTAAAAATAGCCTTGGTCCCAAATGGTCAGAAAATGGAAAAGTGCTGTGGTCACTAAGGGGTTAAAGGATGTGAAACCCAAATTTTCTCTTTCATTATTCAGATAGAGCCTACAATTTTAAACAACTCTACTTCTATTATCAAATTTTGCTTTATTTTCTTAAGATCCTTTGTTGAAGGTTCAGCAATGCTCTACTTGAAGCTAGCTGAACACATCAAGTGAGCCGATGCCAAGAGGCATATATGTGTAGCCAGCAATAAGCACCTAGTAGTGCATTGCTGCTCCTGAGAATGCCTAGGAATGCTTTTCAACAAAGGATACTAAACGAATGAAGCAAATTAGATAGTAAATAAATTGGGATGTTGTTTAACATGAAAGAAAAAAATTGGGTTTCATGTCCCTTTAAGATTAATTTGCACAAATACCAAAGAGTTGAAAGTAATGTCTTAGTGTACAAAAATTCTGTCTAACAGTGTTTAAAATCATCATACATTAGTAATGGGTATAGTGAGTCCTGCAACTAATAGAAAACATAATATATTAGTATGTGACACAGTATAAAGGTTAAAGTGACCACAAATCATATGATGATTGTTCATTAAAGGGAAAGTATAGTCGAAATTAAACTTTCATGATTAAGATAGAGCAGGAAATTTTAAGCAACTTTCTAATTTACTCCTATTACCAATTTTTCTTCGTTCTCTTGCTATCTTTATTTTAAAATGCTGGAATGTAAGCTTAGAAGCCAGTACATTTTTTGGTTCAGCACCTGGGTAGCGCTTGATAATTGGTGTCTAAATGTAGCCATCCTATCAGCAAGTGCTATCCAGGTGCTGAACCAAAAATGGGCCAGCTTCTCAGCTTAATTTCCAGAAAAGCCTTTAGTCCACTCAACACCGCTAATTGCATGCTGGGTCACTCCAACTATGTACCAGAAGCCAGATAAAAATGTGAGAAACCTTATGCCAGATAGGCAAAACAAGCTGCTTAAATTTAATAGAGTAATTTCAATCTGTCAATCATAAGAAAAGAGTAAGATAACTTCAATAAATAATTATTTCAAGAGCAATTGGCATGTCCTTCATCCAGATATCAGGAGGAAACGCCAGAAACCAGAGTAGTCTATCATTGACCTCATTAATTACCAAACTGACTTGACCATCCAAAAGATCTAGTCATTTTGAAGGCAACACAGCATATAAGGATTCAGCTCTTGGGCTGGTACATCACCAGACCCTTAGCTCCTCTCTGATCCACAGCATCTTAGTGTGCAGAGCATCATCATGCATGGTCACAGCTGAAGGATTTCATCAAGCTCCAAATGTAAGTATTCAGCAAATTGCTTATATTGTATATCCTATAAGGGTCTTCTTGAAAGCCAGAACAAAAGAGGTACTGTCCCAACGTAACAGTGTTAAAAAATATTCCTTTATTCAAAAATGATCATGTTAAAAGCAGAATCAAAAGTTATGGTAAAACAGGATAGTAGTGTGCAGTCTAACGCGTTTCAGCTCCATTTGAGCCATATTCATAGACCTCATCTTGAAAGCCATCAGCAAATATCAATATTCAGTAAGCAAATGTACAAATAATCATGATATTTTATAGCAGTATACTAGTGATTCCCAGCAAGACCCAGAGGTTGTCACACTGGGTAAGTACAAGAGGACGTCAGCTGTAAGTTAGCAGTGGGCCTAAAAATCTACCGAGTACTGAGGGTGCCGCTGTGAAAGACAAATCACACATTCTCCTCAAAAAAATACTGTTAACACTACAGTGATTTATGTTAAGTCTCATACAAATATGTCACAGAGATCTATAACTACTTTGTAGATAAATATCTCAGGACCCAGTTTTGCAAACTATCATGGCTGCCTCCCAGAAGTTTAAAAATTGTTTTACCAATGTGTCCCTTTTAATAAAAAGAAAAAAAAAAGTGGACACCCAAGTTGAAATGTAGAATTAGAAAATGAGTAGAATTAGATTAAAAATGCTACCATGTTACGTAACAGAAAGCTTTACACTATGGAATCAGATTGCCGCAACATGTAATACAAGCAGTAATCAATTTTTTTGCCTAAAGCTTGTGATATTAAGAATGCACATACAGTATCCCACAAGTGAGTGAGTACACGCCAACGTGAAAAAACCTTAATAAAATAATCTGAATAAAATTTTTAGTATCAAAAAATGTCACTTAAAAAAGGGACATTAAACACATGGGGGCCCATTTATCAAGCTCCGTAAGGAGCTTGTGGACCCGTGTTTCTGGTGAGTCTTCGGACTCGCCAGAAACAGCAGTTATGAAGCAGCGGTCACAAAGACCGCTGATCCATAACCCTGTCCGCCTGCTCTGAGCAGGCGGACAGGAATTGCCGGAATTCAACCCGATCGAGTACGATCGGGTTGATTGACACCCCCTAAAAGTATAAACTAATCTAGTTCGTAGGATAGCCTTATGTTTATCCCAGGCATTCTTAAACTCCCCCAAGTATAAACTAATCTAGTTCGTAGGATAGCCTTATGTTTATCCCAGGCATTCTTAAACTCCCTCATAGTGTTTGTCATTACCACCTCTTGTGGAAGTTTATTCCATGAATCAATCACCTTTTCTGTAAAAAAGTGCTTCTGCAAAATTACCCTTGAATATACTACCCTTCAGCTTAAGATCATGACCCCTTGTTCTTGAATTTTTGTTTTAGGTAAAATACTCACAACCTCAGCTTTGTCCTTTAATATACTTGAAAGTTTCTATCATATCACCTCTTTCCTTTCTCTCTTCTAAGATATGCATATTAAGGTTAATGAGCCTCTCCTGGTAACAGGGGTCAAGTACACTGGGAACGCAATGGAACGGAGTTCCTTCACTATTTTTGCAGGTGGAACTACGTTTCCCTTGGACAGAGAACAGAAAGGGAAATACATGTGTACACACAAAGGAAAATAGTCCTTGCAATTAAAGGTGTTTGTAAAACATCTTGACAGTAGGATAAGCCCAATGACTTTATTTTAAACATCAATAGTATGTGTTGTCTGTTTATCTATGTTGGTGTCTGTATGTCTATCAATGACCTGTGCAAGATAATGTATTTGCTGCAGATTCAACTTTAATAGTTTCATCCCAAAGTGCAAGGTGACCTGTTTTGCTTTCCGTGTTACTGTGCCCTCTTGCCTCCTTCTTTATCTGCCAGTGTTACTTGCTTCACATTTACTTGGTATACGTGTTAATGGTAAATGAAAATGACACATAGGGGCCGAATTATCAATGTGCGTACGGACATGATCTGCTGTAGCGGATCATGTCCGCTGCACAACGATAAATTTCTTGTAAAATACTTGTGCAATGCCGCCACCTGCTGATTTGTGGCCAATCGACCGCTAGCAGGGGGTGTCAATTAACCCGATCATATACGATCGGGCGGATTGCTGTCTGCCGCCTCAGAGGTGGCGGACGAGTTAAGGAGCAGCGGTCTTAAGACAGCTGCTTGTTAACTCCTGTTTCGAAGCAGCTGCATACAGCTCCGTACAGAGCTTGATAAATCAGCCCCTTAGGCGCCTTGTGACCAAAATTTAAATCACATTATCATTGTTTCTTACTGCACACACAAACCTTATCAAGATCATGATATCAGATGTTTACATTAAAGAGCCTTACACATCCTGAAAGCCAGGAAGTAACATCTCCTAAAATTTTACTACGGCTCTTATCTTTTTGAATTATTCAACATCATCTATATACAAATGCACCTTCATCTGTTTTAAAAAGTGTGTGTCTGGCTTCTCAGTATTCAGTATTAGTTGAATCCTAAACTACAAATAAAAATGTCACCTCTGCCATGTAAAAATTTAACCATAGGTGTCCATCCTCAGGCCCAAAGGCAACCATTCAGCCTTTCATTGGTTTTAATTTGCATTCATTAACCAGACTGTATAGATTATATACATATAAATACAGTGTGTGTGTTTGTGTGTAAAACAATATTAATTGTGAGGGAGGTGGAGGTCTTGGTGAGTCCCCACACTTTTTTTTTTTGTAGGATTTGACCTCTGCCTGGTACGTTTTATTTTTTTAGACCATGTACCATTTTGGTAGCCTTCCTTTGCACAGATTCCAGTTTGTTTCCATCCTTCTAGAGATATGTCCTCCAGAACTGTACTCAATACTCAAGATGAAGCCTAAGTAATGATCTATAAAGTGGCATAAGAATCTTACTATTTCTGCTGCAAATACCTCTACCAGTATAACCAAGCATCCTACTGGCCTTACTCACTTCAATACTACATTGTTTAACTAAATTATAAATTATACCTTGACAGTTCTATTAGATTTTCTTACATATATTTTTTTTATTAAACTGCAAAAAAGGCTGTTTGATGTGCTTTTTTGATTTGTTTCTTAACATCATCTACAGATCAAATTTCTTACTTTTGCATACATTCATATCCATTATTTATCTGGACGAGATTCCTTATTCTGTGGTCAAAAGAAAAAAAAGTTTAGACTTTGGATGAAAAAGAAAACATGCTGAATTACCTGGAGAACCAGCTAGCGATTCTGTTCTGCTGACAACAAAGGTACGGGACAGGGACAAAGGAACTAAAATCAAAGAGAGAAGAAAGGGAAAAATGAGAAGACTACCAGATGGAAATATTGTAGATCCGTGAATGCATAAAACCAGTCCCCTGGGCAATATTTACAGATACAGAGACTTAAAGGGAAATGAAACCCAATTTTTTTTTAAGATTCAGATAGAGAATATACTTTTAACCCTTTAACTGCTGAGTTACCCACATGCTGAGCTATTTTGGAGTTTTTAGATGCTGCTCACATAGGTAATTTTTCCGTGAGAAACCCACCCATATTATATATTTTTTTTGTTTCTATTTTTTCAACAGCAGATTCACACTATACCCTTATTTTATATACAACAAAGGACCAGAGTGCAAAAAGGAGCGCTATTTAACTCTCCTGCTCGAGCGTTAACTCCACTAGAAGTAAGCTTTTTGTGCTCGTCGGGTTGCGCTCTTATTATGAGTTGAAAGCAAAGTGTTTTCGCTCATGCGCTATCGAGACTTGTGTAAAAAGCTGAACTTGGAATAGCACGCACGCGATAACCTATTCCCCCATAGGAGTCAATGGAGCAAAAAAACACCCTACTCGCATGCAAACTCGACATGAAAATATGAATATTTCACATTCCAATGTTCTTCAGATAGAATATGTCCTATTTATTCATATATATATATATATATATATATATATATATATATATATATATATATATATATATATATATATATATAGTAGAAGCAGAAATGATGCACTCACAGGATTTTCACAACTCAGTGTCAAATTTATTAGATGACGTTTCAGATCATAATTAGATCTTTCCTCAGATCAAAAGTGCAGAATATACAAATACATCACAATATATAGTGTGATAATAAGTGCTTAAACACAAGCATACCTCCCTCCTTTCTTCAAAAAAGCGCCAAATAACGCGTTCCAACACTACGGTGAACCGGAAGAAGCCTCTGAGGTCACTTCTGGTTTCATTGTTACCAGTAAATAATGTATATACAAAATTTTGAATTGCACTGCACACTTGTGTATAAAAATTGCTATAAAAAGTGATATATCACACATGTAAGTGCTTGCAGAAATTAATCATACATACAACCCTTTAAGCTGTTTTCAAAAAACGGGTTACCATGGTAACCAACCAAACATAACTATCGTACTCAAAAATGTGGCCTGAGTAACGATTTTTAAATATACTATCTACATCCCATAATGTGTTTCAATATCTTGTATTACTTATCCTAAACACTATTGCTGTTAATAAGCCCCTTCATGCAGGCTTAAAAATTACACCCTCTTCAGTGTATACATATACCTGGTGACATAATTAAAGTGACAGATATCCTAACTTATATCTTAAAGTGATATTGCATCATACATATTTATGAAGAGTAATAATAACAATAAAACTAAAATCATATTAAAAACAAAATTCAAAGATGGATAGTTGACTGCATATTCAAGTATGCCAGTCAATTCAGTTTTACATATGGGATGGAGCCCACCCCATATTGACTCAATACGTAATGCCTTAATTGCTCAGTCCAGCAAGCCATCTCAGAACCATTGTGGGTCACTGGTATATAATAGACCCTAGGTGTGTACCTCCCAGATCCCAACAACTGTGGCTATCTCTGATCAAAGAGTGACTAATATTAAAGCAGAATAAGTGGGCCATCAAGGTGCCCTGCTAGCAGATCTCCTCTGCCAAAGCAGTGCCTCCCCAAGTCATGTTATATGTGTTAGATTCCCCAAAAGCCAGCAACACACCCATGTCAGTTAGCTCCACCCTACTCATATCGCACCCCTGGTATGCAACAGATTATGTCAGCCACTTGAAATCTGGTACTGAATTTAACTCTCCCAAGAAAATAGTTCACAAAAAATACATCCATTTCGCTTCCGTGATCAGCAGGAGTTTGTCCCGGTCGCCACCGATATCCAATTTTGGAACATGGCCAATCAAGGTATATCTCATAGAAGACACAGAGTGTCTGTTTTCAGCACAGTGACGTGCTACCAGTTGGTCGGAATGACCTTTCGCCAAGGCCTGTCTTATGGCTAGCATATGATTGGCCATTCATTCCCTGAGTGTGCCCTTCATCTTGCCCACATAGAATTTCAAGCAGGGGCAGACCAGCAGGTAGACCACATGCGTGGTGGTACATGTTATTGAATGTCGGATGGTATATACTTTGTTTGTGTGGGGGTGATAAAATCTCTTGGTGGATATCAGCCCATTACAAGTTACACAACCTGTGCATCTGTAGCTGCCCTTTACACTAACCCTTGTCTGATCTTGATAACACTATTTTGGATCCGTCTTGACCAACAGGTCCCGGAGGTTCGTACTCCTTCTGAAGCCCACCATCAGTGTGTACTGCTTAGTGAATCTGAGTTTGGGATCCAAAGCCAGGATAGGCCAATGTTTCCTTAGGATTTTACCAGTATTGGCCGTACTTGGAACGAATGTTGTGGCCATAATCATTCTTTTAGCATCCTTATCCTCCTTCTTCTTGAGTGTATGTTTAGACAATGTCCAGTACTGGATCAATGATCCTCTGTTTATATCCCCTCTGGAGGAACTTATCACCCATTTCTTTCAACTGGGAAACCCCTACAGCATGGTTAGTATTATTACGGATCGTCCTGACCTATTGGGATTTTATAATCCCTCTCAATAAAGTGGGTGGATGGCTACTATCTGCCCTTAAGACTGAGTTGCGGTCTGTAGATTTTTTGAAGAGTGTAGTACCTATCCTGTCTCCATCCCTAAAATATTTAGGTCTAGAAAATTAATATGTATTATATCATATGTCATCTTAAAAGTACAGTTGTGTCTGTCTTGTTGAGGTTTTCAAACCACATCTGTAAATTGCCCAGGCCCCCCGCCAGATGAGGAAGATGTCAGCTATGTATCTGCAATAGAATATCAGAGATGACATCTCGCCCATCCAGACAAATCTGTCTTCAAAATCAGACATGAAAATATTGGCATAAGCTGGGGCCATATTTGACCCCATTGCCGTTCCTGCTGTTTGCAGGTAAAAATCATCTTCAAAGTGAAAGTAATTCTGATGGAGACAGAAATCAATAAGCGATAGCAAGTACTCAACCGGAGGTCCCTCATATCGTGCATCTAATAAAAGATGCTTTTTGACAGCCAACAGTCCCACACCATGAGGAATGATGGTGTAAAGACTGTTGACGTCCAAGGTAAAAAGAATGTCATCCTCTTGAATCCTTACATCACTTAATAATCTGATCAGCTGATTAGTTTCAAGTAGAAAGGAACACATTTGTTTTACTATAGGTTGGAGGAGGAAGTCAATATATCGTGCCACAGGCTGTGAAAGCGAATCCACCACAGACACAATTGGACGCCTCAGAGGTTTATGCAGGGTCTTATGGATCTTTGGGATAGTGTAAAGTACAGGGATCTTAGGGTATTGTGTGGAGTAGTCACTCTTTGATCAGAGATAGCCACAGTTGTTGGGATCTGGGAGGTACACACCTAGGGTCTATTATATACCAGTGACCCACAATGGTTCTGAGATGGCTTGCTGTTCTTGCTGGACTGAGCAATTAAGGCATTACGTATTGAGTCAATATGGGGTGGGCTCCATCCCATATGTAAAACTGAATTGACTGGCATACTTGGATATGCAGAGTCAACTATCCATCTTTGAATTTTATTTTTAATATGATTTTAGTTTTATTGTTATTATTACTCTTCATGAATATGTATGATGCAATATCACTTTAAGATATAAGTTAGGATATCTGTCACATTAATTATGTCACCAGGTATATGTATACACTGAAGATATTGAAACACATTATGAGATGTAGATAGTATATTTAAAAATCGTTACTCAGGCCACATTTATGAGTACGATATTTATATGTTTGGTTGGTTAAAATGGTAACTCGTTTTTTGAAAACAGCTTAAAGGGTTGTATGTATGATTAATTTCTGCAAGCACTTACATGTGTGATATATCACTTAGCAATTTTTATGCACAAGTGTGCAGTGTAATTCAAAATTTTGTATGTACATTATTTACTGGTAACGATTAAACCTGAAGTGACCTCAGACGCTACTTCCGGTTCACCGTAGTGTTGGAACGCATTGATGCTTTCCACTGCAATATTTGGTGCTTTTTTGAAGAAAGGAGGGAGGTATGTTTGTGTTTAAAGGGACAGTCAAGGCCAAAAAAACCTTTTATTTTTCAAATAGGGCATGTAATTTTAAACAACTTTCCAATTTACTTTTATCAAAAATTTTGCTTTGTTCTCTTGGTATTCTAGTTGAGAGCAAACCTAGAAAGGCTCATATGATAATTTCTAAGGCCTTGAAGGCCGCCTCTAATCACATGCTTTTGTATTTGCTTTTCACAGCAGGGGAGAGTAGTTCAGGTAAACCATATAGATAGCATTGTGATCACGCCCGTGAGTTGTGGCAGACACTGCACTAATTGGCTAAACTGCAAGTCAATAGATAATAACTAAAAGTCATGTGATTAGGGGCGGTCAGAAGATGCTTAGATACAAGATAGTCAAAGCAGTAAAAAGTGTATTAATATAACAGTGTTGGTTATGCAAAACTGGGGAATGGGTAATAAAGGGATTATCTATCTTTTTAAACAACAAAAATTCTGGTGTTGACTGTCCCTTTAAGCACTTCTACTACAATGCTGCACCCAGGTGGCTGACCCAGAAGGGAAGATTCATTTTCTACAGTATATATATATATATATATATATATATATATATATATATATATATATATATATATATATATATATATATATATATATATATAAATGTTTGTTGCACAAATATATATTTAAACTTATATATACACATGATTATATATAGGTATAGATATATACAGATATATATAGGAATATCTATTTATAAATGCATAGAACAGATTCTGCTATGTGCAGAACATTGAAATGTGAAATATGTACAGTAAACACACACTATAACAAAATATGAATATTGCAGAAATATGCTTTTACATGTTTTCATCTACTTAACTGCAAAGGGCTGCAATGCACTTATATAAATGTATACATATGTATTTATGTGTTAATATGTGTATATATGTCTGTAAATACATATAGACACATATAAATACATATGTACACATATAAAGACATATATATACATACACATATTTAGACATGTATATGCATGTATCCCTATGTTGAAGTCCTTTGCCTGCCTTTTTTTCTTATACCTGAGACCTCATATCTTTGAGCCCTCATAACTTTTGTGTGCAATATTGTTTTTGTAATAATTTTTATTAGATAGTGTTACTATGAGTGTAACTGTACGTTGTAATGTATTTTTGATTTGTTTTGTGAAACAGTTAACCAGAGCTCTGAGGAGGTGCAAACTCAACACACGTTAACTTTAACTGTGCTCAAGTGATCGCGTTTATTTACTCTTTGTAATACGAGCAAAAAACCTGACACATGCAAACACCCGCGATAAACTCCTTAGTGCTCGCATGTAACTCTTAGCGCTCCATTCGTAATCTGGCCTAAAATGTAAATTTTAATTTAAAAAAAAATAGTGTGTGTGTTTCCCCCTAAACTCTGTTGCAAAAAGGAGTTATATAAAAAAAACTTTGGGTATATGTATATAATTTTGATATGCCTGTAGCCACTACTCAAGTAAATGCATATTTATACACGCCAGGTGATCACTATTAGCACAGTGAGCATCTAGCTATAAAAAACATGTATAGGGGTTTTAGTTTAAAGAGGAGTTTTCTGGATGTTAAAACAAGGGGTCATAGGGGTCTCTAGACCTGTTATAAGTGCCTAGAGACCCCCAGGTCTGCAAACAATGTGGAGAAGTGTGTACTTTACTATTATACCCATCATTTGAAAGAGAAAGTAATTGTCTTTCAAATGGTAAGTCTTGGGAGCTTCTAGGACTTAAAGGGACATGAAACCCAACATTTTTCTTTCATGATTCAGATAGAAAATACATTTTTAAACAACATTCCAATTTACTTCTAATATCTAATTTGCTTCATTCTTTAGATATCCTTTGTTGAATAGCTAGCAATGCACATAGGTAAGCCAATCATCAATCAGCAGCAACTGAGCGTATTTAGGTATTCTTTTCAACAAAGAATATCAAGAGAATGAAGCAAATTAGATAACAGAAGTAAATTGTAAAGTTATTTAAAATGACATGCTCTATCTGAATCATTAAATAAAACATTTGGGTTTTATGTCCCTTTAAGGGAGCAGAGATTGAAGGGGTTGAAACACTTACCCCCAAATTTATTGGGATATGAAACCCAATATTTTTTATTTTATGATTCAGATAGAATGTGCAATTTTAAGCAACTATCTATTTTACTCATATTATCAGTTTTTCTTCGTTCTCTTGGTATCTTTATTTGAAAAACATGAATGTAAGATAAGGGAACTGACCCATTTTTGGTTTAGCACCTGGGTAGCGCTTGCTGATTGGTGGCTAAATGTAGCCACCAATCATCAAGTGCCACCCAAGGTCTGAACCAAAAATGGGCCGTCTCTTAAGCTTACATTCCTGCTTTTCAAATAAAGATACCAAGAGAACGAAGAAAATTTGATAATAGAAGTAAATTAGAAAGTTGCTTAAAATTGCATGCTCTATCTATCTGGACCATGAAAGAAAAAAAAATAGGGTCTATTATCCCTTTAAGTCCTACGGAGCTGCCTTACACTTCCTGGTTTCTGGGGCTCTGTGACATTACCACCCATGGGGGTAGTGACATCACAGGCATTCCCGGATTTCCCTGGCAATGCTGGTCCACTGGAACACCAATGATTTGGGGGTAAGATCAGGGGGAGTTGCGATGAGCTCTAAAAGCTACCCCAGCCAGATGAGAACACATGGTTGTCAGCCATACTTATCACATCCTCACACACAGTTAAGGGATTAAACAACGTTCCAATATACTTCTATTATCACATTTTCTTTGTTCTTTTGGAATCCTTTGTTGAAATGGCACATCGTGCTCTAGACATGTGCAAGCTACCTATCTAGGTATCTTTTCAACAAAGAATACCATGAGAACTAAACAAATTGAATAATAGAAGTAAATTGGAAAGTTTTTTTATTTTAAATGGTATGGAATGCTCTCTCTGATTGACAAGAGGAAGATTTAGGGTTTCATGTTCCTTTAAACATAGGAGGGTCAGACAGTGCAACATAAATTTGCAATGCAAGCTTTGTGCAAAGTAACTGATATGACCCTCAAAATGTGATTACACCAGAGGACAGGATTTGAGAATCACTTTACTAGATTTTTGAAGAACAAGGAGAATATGATTCTTAATATAGTGCAGGAGAAAAGTTTTTAACCTCTTTATTACCAAAGAGTTTTTGTTACACATCTGTTTTATTCATTTTGTAGCATAACATTGTTTTACCTTTTTTTTTAATATAAAAAGTTATGTTATTGTTTAACAATTGTTACAATATCAAAAATGTTATACTGTACCCATTGTCTGAACACTTTCACTTTAAAGGTACCATAAACAATCAAAATTGTTCATAAATATTAAAGGGACACTGAACCCAATTTTTTTCTTTCGTGATTCAGATAGAGCATGCAATTTTAAGCAACTTTCTAATTGACTCCAATAATCATTTTTTGTGTTCTCTTGCTATCTTTATTTGAAAAAGAAGGCATCTAAGCTTTTTTTCTTGGTTCAGGACTCTGGACAGCTCTTTATTATTGGTGGATGAATTTATCCACCAATCAGCAAGGACAACCAAGGTTGTTCACCAAAAATGGGCCGGCATCTAAACTTACATTCTTGCATTTCAAATAAAGATACCAAGAGAATAAAGAAAATGTGATAATGTGAGTAAATTAGAAAGTTGCTTAAAATGTCATGCTCTATCTGAATAATGAAAGAAAAATTTTGGGTTCAGTGTCCCTTTAATAATCCCTGTAAAAAATACATAAAAAATGTGAATACTTTAATGTCCCTTTAATAAAGAAATTGATAACATTTAGTGACATAAAAGTGATTTTAAATTTGCTGCTCAATCAAAATAAATGTATAACGTATGTGTAACAAAAGGTAAATCTAAATTCTAGAAAGATACATTTCAGGTATAAAAATGAAAGGAAACCATGATTGATAAATATATACAGGATATAGCATATGTAAAGATATACACACTCTGCTTCAGGAGCAAATAAAAAGAATGAAAATAGAAAAAATAATAATAATGAGGTTACTATATTCCTAAACTTTATTGAGGTAAGATTTTTTGATATGATTAAATCTAATTTCACCTTATTCACTATTAATGGATGAGACCAGAGGAATTTTAAGAGACACCGAAGATATTGGGGCCGATTTATCAATGTGCGGGCGGACATGATCCACTATAGCGGATCATGTCCGCCCCACATCAATAAATGCCGACAGCGTAAGCTGCCAGCATTTATCATTGCACAAGCATTCCTTGTAATATGCTTTTGCAATGCCTCCCCCTGCAGATTTGCGGCAACTAGCAGTGGGTGTCAATCAACCCAGATCGGATCAGATCGGGATGACTGCTGTCTGCCGCCTCAGAGGTGGTGGACGAGTTAACGAGCAGCGGTCTTAAGACCGCTGCTTCTTAAATTATGTTTTTTGGTGAACCTAAAGGCTCACGTGGAAACAGCTGCATTCGCAGCTACATAAATCGGCCCCTTTGTCTCCAAATAGCAACGTTAAAATGTTCTGTTTATTTTTTAGAGGATTCTATAATAGGCGTTCTAAATAGAGCAGATCTTTGCTCTTTCCGAAGTGAGTGATATAGATTTTTTTTGCACGGTATTTGTTTTTGAAACAATCTTCATTACTGTTTGTTCTCTTTCTCCTCCCCCTTCTCACATATTAGATTCTATTTAGACTTCATTTGGAATTATTCAGAGATATATCCTTTATATTTGTTTATCATATCACAGTGACTTTAACTATGTGTTTAACCCCTTTGCAGGGGTTAAAGACAAAGGTATTTGCAGGCATTAGTGTAACAAGAAAATGCTCTAAGACTTGCTAGGGAGAACCGAATATTGTAGGGAATCACTACTTGCTTGTATGAAATACATTATTAATTTGGAGCCACAGCTGTAGTCCAGACTATAATTGTGAAAAAATAAAAATAAATTTACATCCAACATATCTTGTGAACTATTGGTCTGTGTGAGTCAATTTTTATTTCACAAGGTACAATTATGAATCGGTTTTCACTAAAACCACTAGGTGTTGCTAAATCAGTTTTAGTGTCAACTGTTTAAGCTCTGACACTACTTCTGAGAAATACACTGCGAAGGGCAGAACGCTAACAACTAAAGTGAGTTATATCCAACAGTACATAAATCTTTATGTATAATGGCAACTTTAAATTTTGTTTTAAATACATGTTATTTATTGTCCATTTTTTTCTTGAATTTAATTCACTATTTAAAACTTTATAAAAAAAAATGATAATTATAGTTTACATGACATTTGGTCCATTTTCATCATTATGAAATACTTGTATATATTTCTATAAAAAACTGTCTGATGGATACAGATTACTTTACAAAGGACAGTCAGAAACATGTTCCATTAAGGGTTGCCACCTAGACACTATTTTAACAGCATAAATCAAATTTTAGGCCAGTTTAGATAACCCCTTTTGCATACCCTGTACCTTGGCCGTCAGAAGGTGCTTCCAGGGCTTTAAGACTGTGGTTCTTGCCAGCAGCAGCAGTAAGACCACGCTATTTCTGCATGCCTCAGGATTTAGGCCGTCACAAAGCATAGCTACCAACATTTGAAAAAAAATTACCAGGGACACTTTGCAGCAGAGCCAAAACCATATATTGTATAGCTCACCCACTCCAAAATAAGTACATAAAATACTAGTATTATAATTTTAAAAACAAAGCGCAACTCCAATTCAAACTGGAGTATTAAGGGGTATGAAAACCAAAGTTTTTCGTTCATGATTCAGATAGGAGCATGACATTTTTAGAAAGTTTCTAATTTACTCCTATTATCAATTTTATGTTGTTTTCTTGGTATCTTTATTTGAAAAGCTGGAATATAAGCTTAGAAGCCAGCCCATTTTTGGCTTAGCGCCTGGGTAGAACTTGCTTATTGGTGACTAAATGTAGCCATATTAGGTATTTGGCCAATAAAAAAGTCCAACAAGAAAGTCCAAAGATCAGGAATGCGGATAAAGGTGTGTATCAATATTGTGAAGTCCCAAAACATCTTCAAAGTTTAGTGAAAAGTACACAAGTATGAATTTGTATCCAAAAATGTATATATGGTGATATAAAAAACAAAATTTATGCTTACCTCAAATTATTTTCTTTTAGCTTGATGATGGTCCACAGTCCACCATAATATATGGGATATATTTCCTGCCACTAGGAGGAGGTCAAGAACCCATACCAGAGCTTAAAATCCCTCTCGGCTCTCTCTTAGTTTAACGTATATTCAAGTAGAGAATAGGAAACATAAAGTTAGGAAAGACAAAGCAGGGTCTGCAGAGTTGTCATTAGAACTATCGACCAAAAATTTAAATGGGTGGGGCCTATGGACCATCATCATTCCGAAAGAAAATAATTTATCATCAGGTAAGCATAAATTTTATTTTATTTCGTAAAATGATGATGGTCCACAGTCCTCCATAACATATGGGATTAATACCCAAGCAGATAGTCTATGTTAAGGAAAGGGTGAGACAATTTTTCTGGCAGTTTCTATTTAGCCAACACAGTGGCCTGAAGGACTTTCCTGCCAAAAGCTGCTTACAAAGAAGCAAAAACATCAAAGCGATAACATTTGAAAAACGTATGCAGAGAAGACCATGATGCATCATTTTTAAAAGCCCACAATGGTGAATCTGCTCTTGAATGAATGAGCGGTGATATGCTTAGGAGGCGACATTCCCACCACCAAATAAGCCTTTTGAATCACTTGTTTAAGCAAATAAGTCAACGCTACCTTAGTAGCTTTTTGCCCTTTACGAGTCCTAGAGTAGTGAACAAACAAACTAGAAGTTTGTCTGAAATCTTTAGTACCTTGGAGAACTTTGAAGCCCTGACTACATAAAGATTATGTAACAGTCACTCCTTAGAGTTAGCAGGATATGGATATAATGAAGGAACAACAATTTCTTGATTGATATTTTTCATAGAAACTACCTTAAGAAGGAAATCATATTTGGTACGAAGTCCAGCCTTATCATTGTCAATAATTCAAAATAGAGAATTGCAAGGCAACGCTAACAACTCAATCTCTCCTTGCTGAAGAGATTGCTAATAGGAAAAGTTATTTCCAAGACAACAGCTTGATGTCAATGGAATGCATTGGTTCAAAAGGAGGACCTTGTAATACAGAAATAACTAGATTCAAATTCCAGGGTGGAGAAATAGGTTTTACAACTGGCCTTATTCGAACTAACTCCTGGACAAACTTCAAATTCCTATGAAAAAGAGCAAATAATGCAGAAATTTGACAATCCCATGTCAAGGCCATCCTGTAAAAACTGAAGGATTCTAGGAATCCTAAAGGAATACCAATAGAACCTGTTGGAAGAGCCTCACTTAAAATAAGCCTTTCAAAACTTTTGATAAAACTTTTGTGTTACAGGATTTCTGGTCGGCATCAAAGTTTCAATGACCGAATCTGAGAAACCGCTATGTCTCAAAACTAGGCATTTAACCTCCACGCTGTTAAATTTAGAGATTTGAGATCCTGATGGAAAAGAGGACCTTGAGACAACAGGTCTTGTCTCAGAGGGAAAATCCATGGAGGAGATGAGGACATCTGTACTAGATCTGCATACCATATCCTGCAGGGCCAGGTTCGAGCAATTAATATTACTGACGCTGACTCCTGTTTGATCGGAACAATGACTCTTGAAGATGAACAACCAAAGGAAACAGGTATGCTAGATGAAACTCCCATGGACATACCAAGGCGTCTATCATGTGAGTCTTTGGATCTCTTGATCTTGCACAATATCTTGGAAGTTTGTGATTTAAGTAAAAAGCCATTAGATCTGTGTCAGGTAGTTCCCATTTGATCACTAATCAATCGAATATGTCCTGATGGAGAGACCCTGCAACTGGATGGACTGATTGACAGATTAGATAATCCGCCTCCCAATTGTTCACAACTGGTATGTGAGCTGATAGATAGCACCGATTCCTCTCTGCCCAGGACAGAATCTGAGACACTTCCTGCATTGCCAGTGGATTGCGGGTACGTGATGATTTATGTAGGCCCCTGCCGTGATACTGTCTGGCTGGAAACAAATAAACCTTTCCTCCTTCAATAGGGGCCAGGACTAAAGAGCCCAAAGAATCATTCCAAGTTCAAGAATGTTAAAAGGTAACCTCGCCTCTAAAGGGGACCAGACTACTTGCACTCTTCTAGAATTCCAGACCGCTCCCCAGCCAGAAAGACTGGCGTCCGTGGTCACAATAGCCCATGACAGACGGACAAATGAAGGATGCCCCAAGGGTCAAAGAAGGACTTTGTATCCACCAAGAAAGAGGTTGTCTGACAGATAAATCCAGAGTAATCTGTTGTTCCAAGTGTAGACAATTATTTGACCACTGATTAAGCATAGATAATTGAAGGGGTCTCAATGGAGAAGGGGCAAAAGGAACTGCGTCTGAAGCAGCTACCTTAAGACCCACCACCTCCATGTACTGAGCTACTGATGGAAATGGAGGACTTTGCAGGGAGAGACAGGCTTTCTGAAACTTTATTCTGCATGGTTCCATCAGAAACAGACTCATAAGGACTGAATCTATTATGACTCCTAGAAATGTTACACTTGTAGCAGGATATAATGAGCTTTTGGGAACATTGAGTTTCCAACCGTGGTCTTGTAGAAAAGACAGAAGCTTGTGAATATGAGAGATCATTACTGACAGGGAAGGTGCTTGCACTAGAATGTCATCTAGATACAGTGCAATTGAAATGCCCTGAGCTCTGATCATCGCTAACAATGCACCCAACACCCTACCAAAAACTGATAGTATTTTTCCAGACATGCAAACATCAGGACCTGATAGTGATCCTTATGGATAGCTATGTGCAGGTATGCACATCCTGGAGGTCTATAGTAACCATAAACTGATCCTGTTGAATTAAGGGTAAAATTGTGTATACTGTTTCAAAGTGGGAACCCTGACAAACATGTTTAGGGTTTTCAGATCTAGGACAGTAAAACCCTTGACCCTGTAGAGGCACGGGTACTGGGATAATTACTCCCATATTCTCTTATTCCTGAACACATTGTATAAAGGCAGTTGCTAATTTCTTAGCCCCATAATGCGACTCTGTACCGAGTAAACTGCAAACTCCCCTTATTCCAGAGTTCAGTTTAACAAGTAAAAAATACCAGATACAGCCCATCTTCTGAGTGAAATAATGTTTCCCAGAGTCAAACAGCTGCACATACCTGGAAGCTGGGCGACAGCTTAATTAGTCCCACAACCAAGAGGTCCTGCAGTTCCCTCCGGTAGAGCTGTGGAGACATACAGGGTCTTAGTTACCACATGCTAAGACCATCATCTGAAGGGCAGCACACACCATGGGAGGCACAGTGAGAATAGATCCCTTCAGTTCCCACTGCTTTGAAGCCACCAGATGCTTCTCTTTTGTTAACTGAAGAGACTGATCTGGTCTTGGCTACACCCTAATAAAATAGTACACTTAGGCACTACAGAAAAAAATAATAAACTCTTGATTGAAGAATCTAAACTAACACCTCACTTTACCTCTTCCTATCACTAACACAGGCAAAGAGAATGACTGGAGTGGGAGGGAAGGGAGGAGCTATATATACAGCTCTGCTGTGGTGCTCTTTGCCTCCTCCTGCTGACAAGGAGGCGTAATCCCATAAGTAAGGATGAAATCCGTGGGCTCGTCATATCTTGTAAAAGAAAGGATTTTAAGCTCTTGTATGGGTTCTTGACCTCTTCCTAATGGTGGAAATATATCTCAGATGTTATGGAGGATTGTGGACCATCATCATTTTACAAAATAAATATTCAATGCTGTATGTTCCAGTGTCAGCAAGTGAAGTGTCCCTGTAATAAAGAAATATGCAATAGTGTAGAGTGTATTAAATGAGTGTATCCTACAAATAAAACCAGGCTTACTGGATAGCCTCTATTAAATGCTGCTGCCCATACTATAGGCTATCCAATAAGCCTGCTTTTTTTTATTTGTGGGATACACTCATTTAATACACTCTTTTGCATATTTCTTTCTTACAGGGACACTTCACTTGCTGACACTGGATCATACAGCATTTAATAATTTTATATCACCATATTTACATTTTTGGATACAAATTAATTTTTGTGTACTTTTCACTTCACTTTTTGGGTTTCCTGTCCCTTTAAAAGGCAGGGACAGGAAGCCAAAAAACAGGACTATCCAAGTAAAAACATTGCAGTAGGCAACTATACACAAAGGTGTCACTATAAGTTAAAGGGACCAAAAAAGTCAAAATAAAACTTTCATGATTTGATTCTCTCTCTTGATATCCTTTATTGAAGAGTATACCTACGTAGGCTCTAGAACCGCAGTGCAGTGCTGGGAGCTAACTGGTGATTAGTTACTACACATATATGCCTTTTGCTACTAGCGTACCAGATGTGTTCAGATACTGTTTTATCCCAAGTAAGGAGGCAACCCTAGTTCAAATGCAATATCACACAGATATGACAGTGAGTCCATGTTCAGCTCTGTAAGGGTGAAAACTCTTAATGGTTAAAGAAAAGACTAGTAAAGTGTAACATATCCACGGAGAACACTTAAATAATGTGAAGCAAATCATAGCAAATTTATTACTGTGACCTGGCAGCAATGATAGGTATTAGCTTATTTGTTTGACCACTCAATGACAGGCAATCTTGTTAATTATTTATAAAGGGATATTCTATTGAAACTAATCCCTAAGCGCCACAAATGCTTTTACATGCCCACAGCACCATCTGACCATCTGGCAGCAGTGTTTGCAACTATGTATAAACTGCTATAAACATTGTTGCAAACACTGCATACTAAATACAGGTGTACCGGCTACTAAGCTCCTATCAGCCTTAGGTTTATTCTTCAATAAAGGATACCAAAAGAAGAAAGCAAATTTGATAACATACAGAAACTGGAAATGTGTTTAAAATTGCCAGCTCTATCTGAATAATGAATGTTTAATTTTGACTTTACTTTCCCATTAAAGGGACAGTTTAGTCCAAAATAAACTTTCATGATTCAGATAGAGAATGCAATTTAAAAAAAAATGTAAATGTACTTTTATTACCAATTTTGCTTTGTTCTCTTGGTATTCTTAGTTAAAAGCGAAACCTAGGAGGTTCATATGCTAATTTCTAAGCCCTTGAAGGCCGCCTCTTCTCTCAGGGCATTTTGACAGTTTTTCACCACTAGAGGGTGAGAGTTCATGTGTGTCATATAGATAACACTGTGCTCATGCACGTGGAGTTCAGGTGAGTCAGCTCTGATTGGCTAAAATGCAAGTCTGTCAAAAGAACTGAAATAAGGGGGCAGTTTGCAGAGGCTTAGATACAAGGTAATCACAGAGGTAAACAGTGTATTTATATAACTGTGTTGGTTGCGCAAAACTAGGGAATGTGTAATAAATGGATTATCTATATTTTTAAACAATAAAAATTCTGGTGTAGACCGTCCCTTTAAAAAACTTTTTATTAATACCAGAACTTAGAAAATCAAGAATGTAGAGGCAGAAGTAGATTTTCTGCTACTTTTTTTCACCTAACCCTGCATGGCTGTAATAGAGTAAATTCACCAACATAACACAGTAACGGTAAGGATGTCCATGACCAGTTTATGTACTGACACTTAGATAAGGCAGTGCACAATAGTAAATACTGTAATTAAATCATAACAGAATAACTGTACTGTAGAAAAACAATCAATTCAAAGGAAAAGTTACATTATGAATTTTAAATAAATATGATTATGTTTAGGGTGGCACACCTGTAAAGAGGTGCCAGTTTTGGAGGTGACCTGCGTTAAGTATGTATTTATAGGTGTACATAAGATGAACAGAAAATGGAAATCTGTCTAGTTTGCACTGACAACAGACATTTTGCAAATTCAAAACATTGCCATTGAGCCAGGGGCATAAGTAATGAATTTATATGTAACAACTTGGTATGTCCCACTTAGTAACATAACTATATGGAAATATGCTAAAGAACAAAAAAGGAACACAGATATTTTTTTTTCTTTTGTAGTCCATCGGGATTACAAGTGTTTAAACCAACTAAATACCACAATACTAATACATATATATATATATATATATATATATACACACAAATACAGTATATATATATATATATATATATATATATATATATATATATATAAATATATATACACACACACATATATGATTATAATAGACCACATGTTACAGCAAAAACTTAAACACATGACCTTTTGTGGGCTATATAATAAACACATGACCTTTTGTGGGCTATATAATAAACACATGACCTTTTGTGGGCTATATAATAAACACATGACCTTTTGTGGGCTATATAATAAACACATGACCTTTTGTGGGCTATATAATAAACACATGACCTTTTGTGGGCTATATAATAAACACATGACCTTTTGTGGGCTATATAATAAACACATGACCTTTTGTGGGCTATATAATAAACACATGACCTTTTGTGGGCTATATAATAAACACATGACCTTTTGTGGGCTATATAATAAACACATGACCTTTTGTGGGCTATATAATAAACACATGACCTTTTGTGGGCTATATAATAAACACATGACCTTTTGTGGGCTATATAATAAACACATGACCTTTTGTGGGCTATATAATAAACACATGACCTTTTGTGGGCTATATAATAAACACATGACCTTTTGTGGGCTATATAATAAACACATGACCTTTTGTGGGCTATATAATAAACACATGACCTTTTGTGGGCTATATAATAAACACATGCATTTTTCATCAGTTTATGTTTATTATTTATTTTTGCACCAGTGGGAGGAGTAGACAAAAGTGATGCCAAATCACAAACTACCTGGAGAGGCTGTGAGTGCCATTACACCATAGTATGAAAATGCACCAGCTTCAAACTTCATGCCTTCCTTTCCAGCTTCCACTTCTACTTTTCCCTGTGGATAAGGAAAGAAGAGAATGAAAAGAAAAGATGCATATTCTGTTTTTGTTGATCTTTGGACAATATTTAATCACAGCACTAAAATACAGGCAAGGTGCAAAACAAATGAAAGATCTTATTTTGGTTTAAAGGAGCATTAAGCTTGAATAGTAATCCTACCCATACAATATATACATAAAGAAAAAAATACATTATTTTCTCTGTCTTTTGCTGTATGTTTTGCTGGGCCCCCGTCTCACAGGGAGAATGGAATACATACAATGTGCCCACATATGCTATACTTTACTACATGGTTTTCAGTGATTGCTTAGACCAGTACAGGAGCTCACTGCACTTACATCTGGCACTAATTATCCAGTGCAAACATAATAATATGGGATTTATACATGGACTGCTCTTGATTTGCAAAACCCTGGAAAATGTGCTAACTAAAATATAGGTCAACATTAAAATGTGCATGGGTGCATTTCAATTTGAAATAACAAAATGTATGCTTACCTGATAAATTTCTTTCTCTTGTGGTGTATCCAGTCCACGGGTTCATCCATTACTTGTGGGATATTCTCCTTCCCAACAGGTTGCAAGAGGACATCCACAGCAGAGCTGTCTATATAGCTCCTCCCCTAACTGCCACCCCCAGTCATTCGACCGAAGACAAGCAAGAAAAAGGAGAATATATAGGGTGCAGTGGTGACTGTAGTTTAAAAATAAAAAACACCTGCCTTAAAATGACAGGGCGGGCCGTGGACTGGATACACCACTAGAGAAAGAAATTTATCAGGTAAGCATAAATTTTGTTTTCTCTTGTAAGGTGTATCCAGTCCACGGGTTCATCCATTACCTGTGGGATACCAATACCAAAGCTTTAGGACACGGATGAAGGGAGGGACAAGGCAGGAACTTAAACGGAAGGCACCACTGCCTGCAAGACCTTTCTCCCAAAAATAGCCTCCGAGGAAGCAAAAGTATTTAAACTAAGTCACCACATATCTCTTGATACTTCCTTTCTTGTCGAGAGTTGCAAGAGAATGACTGGGGGTGGCAGTTAGGGGAGGAGCTATATAGACAGCTCTGCTGTGGGTGTCCTCTTGCAACTTCCTGTTGGGAAGGAGAATATCCCACAAGTAATGGATGAACCCGTGGACTGGATACACCTTACAAGAGAAATAAGCATTTTTGCAATATACTTCCATTAGCAAAACTGCTTCTAGTATAAGTAATTACTGTTTTTCTGCAGAACATGCACATATCCTGTTAGGGCCCGTGCAAAGGTATTCAAACACCATGACTGCTCAGAAAGCTGGCAGTGGTGCGTATTGCTTATGAAGACGTATTTTGAGTCATACAATCTACTGCTGACCGTATGAGAAGGTGCGGTTTTTGAATTCTGGTGCAAAGGGCCCTCACAAGATATGTGCGTATGCTGCAGAAAAACATAATAACTTTTACTAAAAGCATTTATATTAATGGACGTATATTGCAAAAATGCACCTATTTCATATTAAAATGCATCTAAGCACATTTCATTTTTGACCTTCCTATCCCTTTAAGTAAAGGTACAGTATCATTGCCATAAAGCACTGGTTTTCAAACCTGTCCTCAAACCTCCCTAACAGGCCACATTTTGAGGATATCTGAACTGGAGCACAGGTAAAATAATCAGAGATTAGTAAACATTGTTATTTTACCTGCTCTCATCCAAGGAAATCCTGGAAACCTGGCCTGTTGGGGAGGCCTGAGAACAGGTTTGAAAACCAATGCTATAAAGCCATTTTCTGTTTTTATCTATGAATAAGAAAATCAGCTGAAGTAGATGATAAAGCTGAATTGGCAAGATATAATCTAATTGGGCTACATAACCCAAATCATAACGTTTTTGTGTAACATGCATATTTTTGTGGGTAAAGGTGTTAGCATGAAGTTCCCTTTAAACAAATGTGAAAAAAAATATAATAAAAAAAATATATATTTTAGAACCTAATCATCAAAACAAATAAATTATATTTTCTGCATCTTTCTGTTTTTTCTTTTAAAGGGATGGGGGGGGGGTAATATAAAATGTTAAAGGCATTTGAGAACAACTTGTCAGACCTGTAATACAAGAACAAAGTAGTCCACAGGCTTATTACGCTGGTAGAGGTAGTATTCTGGTGATTTTTTGTTCTTGTCATCAAACTTCAATTCCTGGATGACATTGGGATGTTTAAGCAGTCTTAGCAAAATCTTCTCCGACATCTGGGAGGGGCTAAATGCATCCACTTCTGAAGAGGAAATACCACACAATGGAACTGGTATTACATTATTGTATCATGCTAGAGAGCAAAATACATTTTTTACAGAGTCATGGACTATTTTTTGCAAGCACTTCAGAATTTATAAAAGATGCTTTTAAAGTAATGTCTAAAAAGTGAAACTAAGTGAAATGTAATATAGCACTTAATAGTATAGAAATTGCAGTCACATCCCCAAAGATAAAGAAAAAAGAAGAAGAAGAAAAAAAAGATTATAGGTATCAAAGAACTGTCCAAAGATCAAGGCAGCTACAGCATTGTTTCTTTTTAACAGACACACAAACAAAAAAAACTTCAAGGGACATAAAAAAAAAGTTGGGATAGAGACAAAAATATAATTTATGTAAGAACTTACCTGATAAATTAATTTCTTTCATATTGGCAAGAGTCCATGAGCTAGTGACATATGGGATATACAATCCTACCAGGAGGGGCAAAGTTTCCCAAACCTCAAAATGCCTATAAATACACCCCTCACCACACCCACAATTCAGTTTAACGAATAGCCAAGCAGTGGGGTGATAAAGAAAGGAGTACAAAGCATCAACAAAGGAAATTTGGAAATAATTGTGCTTTATACAAAAAATCATAACCACCATAAAAAGGGTGGGCCTCATGGACTCTTGCCAATATGAAAGAAATTAATTTATCAGGTAAGTTCTTACATAAACTATGTTTTCTTTCATGTAATTGGCAAGAGTCCATGAGCTAGTGACATATGGGATATCAATACTCAAGATGTGGATCTCCACTCAAGAGTCACTAGAGAGGGAGGGAATAAAATAAAAACAGCCATATTCCGCTGAAAAAATTAGTCCACAACCGAAAACAAAAGTTTATTTTCATTTTTGAAAGAAAAAAACTTAAAACAAAAGCAGAAGAATCAAACTGAAACAGCTGCCTGAAGAACTTTTCTACCAAAAACTGCTTCCGAAGAAGCAAATACATCAAAACGGTAGAATTTAGTAAATGTATGCAAAGAGGACCAAGTCGCTGCTTTGCAAATATGATCAACTGAAGCTTCATTCTTTAAAGCCCACGAAGTGGAAACTGATCTAGTAGAATGAGCTGTAATTCTCTGAGGCGGGGCTTGACCCGACTCCAAATAAGCTTGATGAATCAAAAGCTTTAACCAAGAGGCCAAGGAAATAGCTGAGGCCTTCTGACCTTTCCTAGGACCAGAAAATAAAACAAATAGACTAGAAGTCTTCCTGAAATCTTTAGTAGCTTTAACATAATATTTCAAAGCTCTCACCACATCCAAAGAATGTAAGGATCTTTCCAAAGGATTCTTAGGATTAGGACACAAGGAAGGGACAACAATTTCTCTACTAATGTTGTTAGAATTCACAACCTTAGGTAAAAATTCAAATGAAGTCCGCAAAACCGCCTTATCCTGATGAAAAATCAGAAAAGGAGATTCACAAGAAAGAGCAGATAGCTCAGAAACTCTTCTAGTAGAAGAGATAGCCAAAAGGAACAACACTTTCCAAGAAAGCAGTTTAATGTCCAAAGAATGCCTAGGCTCAAATGGAGGAGCCTGTAAAGCCTTCAGAACCAAATTAAGACTCCAAGGAGGAGAAATTGATTTAATGACAGGCTTAATACGAACTAAAGCCTGTACAAAACAGTGTATATCAGGAAGTATAGCAATCTTTCTGTGAAATAAAACAGAAAGAACGGAGATTTGTCCTTTCAAGGTACTTGCAGACAAACCTTTATCCAAACCATCCTGAAGAAACTGTAAAATTCTAGGAATTCTAAAAGAATGCCAAGAAAATTTATGAGAAGAACACCATGAAATGTAAGTCTTCCAAACTCTATAATAAATCTTTCTAGAGACAGATTTACGAGCTTGTAACATAGTATTATTCACTGAGTCAGAGAAACCTCTATGACTTAGTACTAAGCGTTCAATTTCCATACCTTTAAATTTAATGATTTGAAATCCTGATGGAAAAACGGACCTTGAGATAGTAGGTCTGGCCGTAATGGAAGTGGGCAAGGCGGGCAACTGGACATCCGAACCAGATCCGCATACCAAAACCTGTGTGGCCATGCTGGCGCCACCAGCAACACAAAAGATTGTTCCATGATGATTTTGGAAATCACTCTTGGAAGGAGAACTAGAGGCGGGAAATGTAAGCAGGATGATAACACCAAGGAAGTGTCAGCACATCCACTGCTTCCGCCTGAACATCCCTGGACCTGGACAGGTATCTGGGAAGTTTCTAGTTTAAATGAGAGGCCATGAGATCTATCTCTGGAAGACCCCGCATCTGAACAATCTGAGAAAAAACATCTGGATGGAGAGACCACTCCCCTGGATGTAAAGTCTGGCGGCTGAGATAATCCGCCTCCCAATTGTCTACACCTGGGATATGCACCGCAGAGATTAGACAGGAGCTGGATTCCGCCCAAGCAAGTATCCAAGATACTTCTTTCACAGCTTGGGGACTGTGAGTCCCACCCTGATGATTGACATATGCCACTGTTGTGATATTGTCTGTCTGAAAACAAATGAACGGTTCTCTCTTTAACAAGGGCCAAAACTGAAGAGCTCTGAGAATTGCATGGAGTTCTAAAATATTTATTGGTAATCTCGCCTCTTGAGATTTCCAAACCCCTTGGGCTGTCAGAGATCCCCAAACAGCTCCCCAACCTGAAAGACTCGCATCTGTTGTGATCACAGTCCAGGTTGGCTGAACAAAAGAAGCCCCTTGAACTAAACGATGGTGATCTATCCACCATGTCAGAGAGTGTCGTACATTGGGATTTAAGGATATTAATTGTGATATCTTAGTATAATCCCTGCACCATTGATTCAGCATACAAAGCTGAAGAGGTCTCATGTGAAAACGAGCAAAGGGGATTGCGTCCGATGCTGCAGTCATGAGACCTGAAACTTCCATGCACATAGCCACTGTAGGGAATGACTGAGACTGAAGGTGCCGGCAGGCTGCAACCAATTTTAAACGTCTCTTGTCTGTTAGAGACAGAGTCATGGACACTGAATCTATCTGGAAGCCGAAAAAGGTGACCCTTGTCTGAGGAATCAAGAAACTTTTTGGTAAATTGATCCTCCAACCATGTTTCCGAAGAAACATCACTAGTTGAGTCATATGAGATTCTGCAGAACGTAAAGGATGAGCTAGTACCAAGATATCGTCCAAATAAGGAAACACCGCAATACCCTGTTCTCTGATTACAGAGAGTAGGGCACCCAGAACCTTTGAAAAGATTCTTGGAGCTGTTGCTAGGCCAAATGGAAGAGCAACAAATTGGTAATGCTTGTCTAGAAAAGAGAATCTCAGAAACTGATAATGTTCTGGATGAATCGGAATATGAAGGTATGCATCCTGCAAGTCTATTGTGGACATATAATGTCCTCGCTGAACAAAAGGCAGAATAGTCCTTATAGTCACCATCTTGAAAGTTGGTACTCTTACATAACGATTCAAAATTTTCAGATCCAGAACTGGTCTGAATACATTTTCCTTCTTTGGGACAATGAATAGATTTGAATAAAACCCCAAACCTTGTTCCAGAAGAGGAACTGGCATGATTACCCCTGAAGACTCCAGGTCTGAAACACACTTCAGGAAAGCCTGAGCTTTTACTGGATTTACTGGGATATGTGAGAGAAAAAAATCTTACTCTGAATCCTTTTCGATACCCTTGAGAGACAATGCTCTGAATCCATTGATTTTGGACAGATTTTATCCAAACATCCTTGAAAAACCTTAATCTGCTCCCTACCAGCTGAGCTGGAATGAGGGCCGCACCTTCATGCGGACTTAGGGGCTGACTTTGGTTTCCTAAAAGGCTTGGATTTATCCCAATTTGAGGAAGGCTTCCAATTGGAAGCAGATTCCTTGGGGGGAGGATTGAGTTTTTGTTCCTTATTCTGACGAAAGGAACGAAAACGGTTAGAAGCCTTAGATTTGCCCTTAGGTTTTTTATCCTGAGGCAGAAAAACTCCCTTTCCCCCAGTAACAGTTGAAATAATAGAATCCAACTGAGACCCAAATAAATTATTACCTTGGAAAGAAAGAGACAGTAATCTAGATTTAGATGTCATATCAGCATTCCAGGATTTAAGCCACAAAGCTCTTCTAGCTAAAATAGCTAAAGACATGGATCTAACATCAATTTTGATAATATAAAAAATAGCATCACAAATAAAATGATTAGCATATTGCAGTAAGCGAATAATGCTAGATAAGTCAGAATCCAATTCCTGTTGCGCTAAATTCTCCAACCAGAAAGTTGATGCAGCCGCAACATCAGCCAAAGAAATTGCAGGTCTGAGAAGATGACCTGAACATGAATAGGCCTTCCTTAGATAAGATTCAAGCTTCCTATCTAAAGGATCCTTAAAGGAAGTACTATCTTCCATAGGAATAGTGGTACGTTTAGCAAGAGTAGAAATAACCCCATCAACCTTGGGGATCTTTTCCCAAAACTCTATAGATTTTGCTGGTAAAGGATACAATTTTTTAAACCTTGAAGAAGGAATAAAAGAAGTACCTGGCTTATTCCATTCCTTAGAAATCATATCAGAAATAGCCTCAGGAATAGGAAAAGAGGACTGGTTACCTCAATATCCAAAGTAATTAACACTTCTTTTAATAAAGAACGCATATACTCAATTTTCAATAAATAAGTCGATTTGTCAGTGTCAATGTCTGAGGAAGGATCTTCTGAATCAGATAGATCCTCATCAGAAGAGGATAAATTATTATGTTGTTGGTCATTTGAAATTTCATCAACTAAATGAGAAGTTTTAAAAGACCTTTTACTTTTATTTGAAGGTGGAAATGCAGACAAAGCCTTCAGAATAGAATCAGAAACAAATTCTTTAAAATTTACAGGTATATCATGCACATTAGAAGTTGAAGGAACTGCAACTGGCAATGTACTATTACTGATGGATACACTATCTGCATGTAAAAGTTTATCATGACAACTATTACAAATGACATTCAGCGAGATAATTTCTACAATTTTACAACATATGCACTTAGCTTTGGTAGAACCGATGTCAGGCAGCAATGTTCCAGCAGAAACTTCTGAGGCAGGATCAGATTGAAACATCTTGCAAAATGTAAGAGAAAAAAACAACATATAAAGCAAAATTATCTATTTCCTTATATGACAATTTCAGGAATGGGAAAAAATGCAAAATAGCATAGCCCTCTGATAGAAAAAAGCAAGAGGCAAACATCAATGGGGTATTGAAATAATGAAAAAGTTTGGCGCCAAAAAAATAACCGGAAATGACACACTCACATCACTAATAACGCAACAGTGTGAAAGGTCTCGGCATCAAGTATGACGCTGGAAGTGACGAACTTGCGTCATAGACGTACTTTTTCACGCCAAAAAATTTTTCGCGCCAAGAATGACGCAATAAAGTTTAGCATTTGACGCACCCACGGGCCTAATACCACCGGCAATTTGTAAGAAGTAGTCAATTGAAAAAAAGACTAAACCCCAGGTAAGAAATTTCTTTTTTTAAAAATGTTTATATTCCCAAATATGAAACTGACAGTCTGCAGAAGGAAATACATGAACCTGACTCATGGCAAATATAAGTACAATACATATATTTAAAACTTTATATAAATGCATAAAGTGCCAAACCATAGCTGAGGTGTCTTAAGAAATAGAAAACATACTTACCAAAAGACACCCATCCACATATAGCAGATAGCCAAACCAGCACTAAAACAGTTATTAGTAGAGGTAATGGTAAATTGAGAGTATATCGTCGATCTGAAAAGGGAGGTAGGAGATGAATCTCTACGACCGATAACAGAGAACCTATGAAAAAGACCCCCGTTAGGGAAATCATTGTATTCAATAAGTGATACTCCCTTCACGTCCCTCTGACATTCGCTGTACTCTGAGAGGAATCGGGCTTCAACAATGCTGAGAAGCGCATATCAACGTAGAAATCTTAGCATAAACTTACTTCACCACCTCCATAGGAGGTAAAGTTTGTAAAACTGAATTGTGGGTGTGGTGAGGGGTGTATTTATAGGCATTTTGAGGTTTGGGAAACTTTGCCCCTCCTGGTAGGATTGTATATCCCATATGTCACTAGCTCATGGACTCTTGCCAATTACATGAAAGAAATATAATATGTACTATAATTACTTTACCTGCAAATTTATACTGCAGTGCCTCGCCATTAACACTTTCTTTTAAGCTTCTGAATTGTACAGCTCTAACTCCCCCCCCCCCACACACACACACAATTCCATCTATGGCTGTATCTATATCCACCTTTGCTTTGGTAGAATGCAGACTGTAACACTCATTATCTGCTGGAGTATGCCTAGAAGCAAATAAGCTGCTGTGAACTCAGTTGAAATACGAAATGCCTGTGTTTCTGATGCTAAACATTGATAAGGGGGGTGGATCAGACTACTCCAGACAGCATGACTGTGTAAGTAATTTTGCTTATTTTTGAAAGTTATTTTTAAACAATTTTTTATGCAAACTATTTTTACTTAATTAACCATTTTAGGATATGCACAGATCTCAAAATGTTTTATGGCACTTTAAAGGGACAGAATACTGCAAAATTGTTTTTCCCTTAATGTATTTTCAATATCTTGTTATACCAGCTGCAGAGTATAAAATGTATGAGAAATTGCATTTTCAGGTTTATTTGCGTATATGAATTAGCTGGTTTTGTGCTTTTAAACCACAACCTATTAAAATGGGCTGAGCTTGTAGGTAATATCAGATCTCATTATGTTGTCACTTTTATGTACACAAACTTACTTCCTTTTCTTATATTTGTCTGTAAACCAAAATTTAATACTTAGAGAGAACAATGTAAAATGATAATTGTATTACTTAAAGGGACAGTCTACACCAGAATTTTTAGTTTTAAAAGATAGATACTCCCTTTATTACCCATTCCCTAGCTTTGCATAACCAACACAGTTATATCAATACACTTTTAACCTCTGTGATTACCTTGTATCTAGCAAAAGTATATGACAAAAATTTAAAAGCGCTTGCAACCTTTGTGAAAAAACGTATTGCAATATTTTAAAATATATCAAATGTTCAAAAATAAACAGCTATGGTAATAATAATACAAGAATATAGATTTGTGGTACAAAATAAAATAACACACCTACAGTGTAAACATAAACCCCAAAGGTTTACTCACAACCAAAATGACCAAGAAACTAGTCGCTGCTGATTTATCGGAGGTGTCCTTCGTGCAGGGTAGAATCCTAAAGTATCTGTGGAAAAATAAAGCGCAACCAGAATCAAGTGTAGGGTATTATAAATGAGACACACAACACTACTGTATTGTACTTACAATGTTTATAATCTTTATTGCACGTCAACAGATCTTGGCAAATGTTTCAGTAAAAAGAAATGTGAGAATGAAGTTAAAAATCCTCCACTAGCGTGTCTCAATCGTTAACGCTCATGGCATACGTCCTCATGTCCCGCGTTCGGCTGTATCCAGTAGCGTAAATCTTGATTATTGTGCTGGGAGGTGAATGCAAAGTGGGTCTTCTACGGATCGTCGGATACACCAGTCTTAGCCTCAATGCATTTCTACCACCACCGTGCGGTCTTTCTCAAGAGGGAGTATATCCACAAAAGGTACAGGTTTCATTATATAGCTAACAGTCCATTCTCATTGGTTAAGAAACACTCCGAAACATGAAACATATAACATACTTGCAATAATAAAAATAACAATAACTGGCTTAAGATTTAAGCCAGTTATTGTTATTTTTATTACTGCAAGCATGTTATATGTTTCATAATGTCCCCACATGAACTTGGTTTCAAGTATTATGGTCTTAAGTATTACAGTTTAAGATTTCCACTTATCTTATCATTTTTAAATATTAAATATCTTTGGAAGTTGTTTTTATCTAGATCCCTATGCTCCTTAGTAAAGACTTTTTGATTAGGTGGATCGGAGCGTTTCTTAACCAATGAGAATGAACTATTAGCTATATAATGAAACCTGTACCCTTTGTGGTTATACTCCCTCTTGAGAAAGACCGCACGGTGGCGGTAGAAACGCGTTGAGGCTAAGACTGGTGTATCCGTAGAAGACCCACTTTGCATTCACCTCCCAGCACAATAATCAAGATTCACGCTACTGGATACAGCCAAACGCGGGACGTGAGGAAGTATGCCGTGAGCGTTAACGATTGAGACACGCCAGTGGAGGATTTTTAATGAACTACGGATTTATGAAGGATTTTTAACTTCATTCTCACATTTCTTTTTACTGGAACATTTGCCAAGATCTGTTGACGTGCAATAAAGATTGTAAACATTGTAAGTGCAATACAGTAGTGTTGTGTGTCTAATTTATAATACCCTACACTTAATTCTGGTTGCGCTTTATTTTTCCACAGATACTTTTGGATTCTACCTTGTATCTAGGTCTCTGCAAACTGCCCCCTTATTTCAGTTCTTTTGACAGACTTGCATTTTAGCCAATCAGTGCTGGCTCCTAGGTAACTCCACGTGCGTGAGCACAGTGTTATCTATATGATACACATGAACTATCACCCTCTAGTGGTGAAAAACTGTCAAAATGCATTCAGAAATGAGGCGGCCTTCAAGGTCTAAGAAATTAGCATATGAGCCTCCTAGGTTTAGCTTTCAACTAAGAATACCAAGAAAACAAAGCAAAATTGGTGATAAAAGTAAATTGGAAAATTGTTAAAAATGACATACCCTATTTGAATCAAGAAAGTTTATTTTGGACTTGACTGTCCCTTTAACTATCCTGCACTCCACTGGGAGTGTAATATCTTCTGCTAGCTGTGTTAACTTAAGTTTATCAATAGCCTAAACTTCAGTATAGAAACTTTCAGTGTAGGTTGGGATTCCACAGGCTAAATCAGCTATTTCAAAATGCCAAAATATGTGTAAAGGAGCTATTTATATACAATTTAATACATTCCAGCAGGTAAAATGGATCATTGGGAACAATTTAAAGGGGAGAAAATGTTTGGGTAAACTGTCCCTTTAAATGAATGCCATAGATTCATCTTTTTCTCAGGTACATAAAATCAACATTTATAGGCCCCCACTCACAAGGTATAAAAGGTTTGATGTCTCTCCCAACAATCTTGTAAAATATGCTACTACAGTAGTTTCTTAAATATTAAAAAAATGGAACTCACTGGGTTTGAAGTGAATAAATATCCTTTGAATACAAAGGGTACCCAGGGTCTGATGAAGGGGTGAAGGCCCCGAAACGTCACTTTGTATTAAAAGGATATTTATTCACTTCAAACACAGTGAGTGCAGATTTTTTTTGTTTTGCTTTTGTTTATATATATATATATATATATATATATGAAATTAAAGCACTCTTTGGCCTTCAGTCAAACATGTAAAAAAAGTAGCAAGAACACGTCTGTGATCAATGTCACTGTAACAACAACAGTAATCTCCATCATTGATATTGTTTCTGTTGTACTGTCCCTTTAAATTTTCACCTCTGGTAACACACCTGTCTTTAAAAGACAGCCTCACTCTCACATCATTGCTTGGTAATTTCTCTAAGTTACTCAGCCCCAAGTTCGTGTGTAGTATCTTCTGGAGTCTATTTCTTTTCAAGTAGCTGTCAGTTGGAGCTATCCACTGAACCTCTCTGGTTTTGCAACATTTGTTTTAGTGTTGTTCTTCTCTACGGATCTCAGGAAACATCTTTAGCGGACTTGCCGTTTACCACCTCCAAGCATCATTCAGGAGCACCTCGGATGTGTGACGTCACCTCCACCTCTATCTCGCTTCTCCTCAACCATGCTGAACTGTGTCTCGCTCTGGTAAGCGTTTGCTTTTACAAGTTTTATTTTTCCTACCCATCGTTCTGTGTCTTCAGTATTTGCAGTCAGTCTGATATCAATTACTCCCGCACCTACGAGAATACACCTGCGGGGTTTCCCTATAGCAGCTGTGTGTTTTTGTCGAGTTGGGTATAACAAAATCTCCAGAGTGATACTTTGTGACTCGAATACACATACAAAGTATCACTTAGTGTATGGTTCCACTAAATCCATTCCTAATACAGAAGACTTCACCGCCTGGAACAGGACCTTCTCCACCGGACTTCAAGAACGGTGAGTACCTATTTGGGGGTTAGACTTAGGCTTTTTTTAATTTTTGGGATGTTTATTTTTTTTTTGATTAGGGTTTAAATGGGCAATTTTAAAAGAGCTGAACGCCCTTTTAAGGGCAGTAAAAGATCTGAATGCTCTTTTAAGGGCAATGCCCATACAAATGCCCCTTTAGGGGCAATGGGTAGTTTAGTTTTTTTTAGTGTTAGGTTTATTTTTGGGGGGCTTGGTGGGTGGTGGGGTTTACTGTTAGGGAGGGACATAGAATTTTTTTTAAATGCAAAAGAGCTGTTAAACTTAGGGCAATGCCCTACAAAAAGCCCTTTTAAGGGCTATTGATAGTTTAGCATTAGATTAGGGGGTGTTTTTATTTGGGAGGGGGGGGCTTTTTTATTTTCATACGGATTAGGTTTAATTTTTTTTATTTGGATAATTTTGTTTATTTTCTGTAATTTAAGAAAAATAAACCTAAGATTAAATGAAAATAAATTAATCTAAAATTATCAAAAATAAAAAAAGTCTAAGTACTGTTAGGATTTTTTATTTTAATTATAATTTATTATTTTATACATAATTTAGTGGGTGTTAGGTTAGGGTGCTTAGTAATTAAATTAGTTATTTGCGTTGTGGGATTTGGCGGATTAGGTGTTAATAGGTTAATTAGCGTACTTGTGTTGTGTGGGTTTGGCGGTTTAGGGGTTAATAGATTTATAAGGTTTGTTGCGATGTGGGTTAATGGTGGATTAGGGGTTAATAGTTTTAATAGGTACTTTGCAAAGTGGGTTAATGGCGGATTAGGGGTTAATAGGTTAATTAGGGTACTTGCGTTGTAGGGTTTGGCGGATTAGGGGTTAATAGTTTTATTAGGGTTATTGCATTGTGTGGGTTTGGCGGTTTATGGGGTTAATAGTTTTATTAGGATTATTGAGTTGTGTGGGTTTGGCGGATGAGGGCTTAATAGATTTATAAGGTTTGTTGTGATGTGGGTAAATGGCGGATTAGGGGTTAATAGTTTTAATAGGTACTTTGCGATGTGGGTTAATGGCGGATTAGGGGTTAATACATTTTTAGGTAGTTTGCAATGTTGGGGTTGGCAGATTTAGGGGTTAATACTTTTACTAGGTAGATCGCGATGTGGGTGAATGGTGGATTAGGGGTTAATAGTTTAATTAGGCATATTGTGTTGTGGGGGTTGTCGGATTAGGGGTTAATACTTTTATTATTAGTTGCGATGTGGGGGCATTATGGATATAAGGGTTTTAAGTGTCAGGTTTATTTTTTGGAGGCGGGTTAGACTTTTATGGGAGATTTGATATATATTTTTTTTTCTTAGGTGCCGGCAGTTTCTAAAGTGCCGTAAGTCACTGGCGACTTTAGAAATTGACGCACATTTCTGGACATCGCTAGTTTATCCGATTTATGGCACTTTATGAACTGCCGGCGGGGTTTATGTGATACCACGATGTGCGAGGTGAAATTACGGGCGGCGCGGGTTTCAGCAGTTGCGCCGGGAATTAATCAGGTAGCTTGTAAGGTTAAGTTTAGCTGTAGTGTAGAGATTACCCTCCCACCTGATACCTCCCATCCCCTGATCCCTACCTGATACTTCATAAACAGCCCTCCCTCACCCCCCACTGGTCACCACCATCTTAGGTAATGGCAGACAGTCTGCCACTGTGAAGTTTTAGTCCTTCTATTATTATTATTATTTTCTACAGTGTAGGATTACCCCCTTACCTTCCCACCTCCCTGATCCCTCACAAAAAGCTCTCTAACCCTCCCCCCTCTAACTAGTGTCCACCATCATAGGTATTGTCAGCTGTCTGTCAGTACCCAGTTTTCTATCTATGTATCTCTTCATTTACATTAATAAAAACCTCCCCCTCCGAGCGATCTTTTCCCCTACCCTCTATTCCTCCTCCCTCAGCATTGATTTTCTTCAGCAGAGTAGCGGTCCCACCCATTCCCGCATCTCCCTTCCCCCTCCAGCGATGGGCCGACCACCTGCCTCCCTCCTAACTCTCCCACACCACTAACAATCAGCACCACCGTTACCCGATGCAGAGAGTGCCTCTCTCTGCATAGTTCTCTCTGAACATCTATTTCTGCACTGCCTCATTTGTAGGGCATGCAGAAATAGTGCTATCTTGCTACTGTTAGCGAGAAAGCGGCAGAAAGATGCTCAGGACAGCAGGGTACAGTGCTGTTCCTTAAGAGCTATTGGTCCTTAAGGGGTTAAACTGGACAATTATGTGTAGGCACATTAGTTGTGGTCTTGTCCATACCAGGGAGGACCTAAATGTATTCCATGGCTGAATTAGGTAAACACTAAAAAATAAAGAAAAAAATAAAATAAACACATTTTGATGGTAACTATTGATTAGGCTTGGAGTTCATGCACCACTATCCATTGTTGTTTAGGAATTAATTGGCTAGATTACAAGTTTTTGTCGGTAATGGTGTTCGTTGTTAACAAGCCTTTTTTTCTCACCGCTCACTTAAGACAGCGCTGGTATTACAGGTTTTTTTAAACCCGGCGTTAGCCACAAAAAAGTGAGCGTAGAGCAAAACTTAGCTCCACATCTCACTGTAATACCAGCGCTGCTTACGGTAGCGTTGAGCTGGCTAAACGTGCTTGTACATGATTTTCCCATAGGAAACAATGGGGCTGAGCCAGCTGAAAAAAAAACCTAACACCTGCAAAAAAGCAGCGTTCAGCTCCTAATGCAGCCCCATTGTTTCCTATGGGGAAATACATTTTATGTCTGCACCTAACACCATAACATGAACCCCGAGTCTAAACACCCCTATTTTTACCCCTAATCTGCCGCCCCCGACATCGTCGGGACCTACATTATATTATTAACCCCTAATCTGCCGCTCCGGACACCGCCGCAACCTACATTATACTTATGAACCCCTACTCTACTGCCCCCAACATCGCCGAACCCTACATTATATTTATTAACCCCTACTCTGCCCCCCCAACGTCGCCGCAACAATTTTAAATTTATTAACCCCTAATCTGCTGCCGCCAACGTTGCCGCCCTAATTTAAATATTATTTTAAATATTTCTTAATAAAATTACTACAATTAAATAAATTATTCCTATTT
Source organism: Bombina bombina (assembly GCF_027579735.1). Taxonomy (NCBI): domain Eukaryota; kingdom Metazoa; phylum Chordata; class Amphibia; order Anura; family Bombinatoridae; genus Bombina; species Bombina bombina. The sequence goes on along the minus strand of NC_069507.1, from coordinate 158,547,625 downwards.
AAAACTAAATACTTACCTATCAAATAAACCCTAAGCTAGCTACAATATAACTAATAGTTACATTGTAACTATCTTAGGGATTATTTTTATTTTACAGGCAAGTTTGTATTTATTTTAACTAGGTAGAATAGTCATTAAATAGTTATTAACTATTTAATAGCTACCTAGCTAAAATAAAGACAAATTTACCTGTAAAATAAAACCTAGCCTAAGTTACAATTACACATAACACTACACTATCATTAAATTAATTACCTAAACTACCTACAATTAAATACAATTAAATTAAATAAACTAAAGTACTAAAAACAACAAACACTAAATTACAGAAAATAAAAAAAATAATTACAATTTTTAAACTAATTACACCTAATCTAATCCCCCTAATAAAATAAAAAAGCCCCCCAAATTAATAATAATTCCCTACCCTATACTAAATTACAAATAGCCCTTAAAAGGGCCTTTTGCGGGGCATTGCCCCAAAGTAATCAGCTCTTTTACCTGTAAAAAAAATACAATACCCCCCCAACATTAAAACCCACCACCCACACACCCAACCCTACTCTAAAACCCACCCAATACCCCCTTAATAAAATCTAACACTAACCCCTTGAAGATCACCCTACCTTGAGACGTCTTTACCCAGCCAGGCACAAGTGGACCTCCAGAGGGGCAGAAGTCTTCATCCGATCCGGGCAGAAGAGGACCTCCAGACGGCCAGAAGTCTTCATCCAGGCGGCATCTTCTATCTTCATCCATCCGGAGCGGGTCCATCTTCAATCCAGCCGACGCGGAGCATCCTCTTCAAACAAAGTCCAACTGAAGAATGAAGGTTCCTTTAAATGACGTCATCCAAGATGGCGTCCATTGAATTCCGATTGGCTGATAGGATTCTATCAGCCAATCGGAATTAAGGTAGGAAAAATCCTATTGGCTGATGCAATCAGCCAATAGGATTGAGCTTGCATTCTATTGGCTGATTGGAACAGCTGATTACTGATTACTTTGGGGCAATGCCCCGCAAAAAGCCCTTTTAAGGGCTATTTGTAATTTAGTATAGGGTAGGGAATTTTATTATTTTGGGGGATTAGATTAGTTGTAATTATTTTTTATTTTTTGTAATTTATTGTTTGTTGTTTTTTGTACTTTAGTTTATTTTATTTAATTGTAATTAATTGTAGGTAATTAATTTAATGATAGTGTACTGTTAGGTGTAATTGTAACTTAGGTTAGGTTTTATTTTACAGGTACTTTTGTATTTATTTTAGCTAGGTAGTTATTAAATAGTTAATAACTATTTAATAACTATTCTACCTAGTTAAAATAAATACAAACTTGCCTGTAAAATAAAAATAAATCGTAAGCTAGATACAATGTAACTATTAGTTATATTGTAGCTATCTTAGGGTTTATTTTACAGGTAAGTATTTAGTTTTAAATAGGAATAATTTAATTAATTGTATAAATTTTATTTAGATTTATTTAAATTATATTTAAGTTAGGGGGGTGTTAGGGTTAGGGTTAGACTTAGGTTTAGGGGTTAATACCTTTAATATAGTTGCGGCGACGTTGGGGGCAGCAGATTAGGGGTTAATAAATGCAGGTAGGTTTCGGCGATGTTAGGGACGGCAGATTAGGGGTTAATAAAATTTAACTAGTGTTTGCGAGGCGGGAGTGCGGCGGTTTAGGGGTTAATACATTTAATAAAGTGGCGGCAATGTCCGGTCAGCAGATTAGGTGTTCAAATTTTAATTTAAGTGTTTGCGATGTGGGGGGGGCCTCGGTTTAGGGGTTAATAGGTAATTTATGGGTGTTAGTGTACAAACGCTGCTTTTTAAGGCTAACGCAAGACTCGTAATCTAGGCAAATTAATGCTTGCTTAATTTTTGCATGCTTTAAAGGGACATGAAACCCAAAATTGTTCTATCATGATTCAGGTAGAGAATACAATTTTAAACATTCCAATTCACTTCTATTATTTAAATTGCTTCATTTTTCAGATATCCTTTGTTAAAAAAACAGCAATGCACATGGGTGAACCAATCACACGAGGCATCTATGTGCAGCCACCAAGCCTATTTAGATATGCTTTTTAACAAAGGATATATGAAAAGAATGAAGCAAATTAGATAATAGAAGTAAATTGGAAATTTGTTTAAAATTGCATGCTCTTTCTAAATCATGAAAGAAAAAAATTGGGTTCCATGTACCTTTAACTGAAGCTCACCCTATGTCGAAGCTGATACAGTCAGTCTGATGCCATTATCTTTAATGCATGTGCGCTCTTGGGTTTCCTCAAGGGAGGAAGTATTTAAATAACAATGAACTTATGCAATACTGATTTACTCTCTTTCATCTCAAAGATTACCTGGGAGCACGCTGCCAGTGAATATAATTGCTCTGGCGATGCAGCTTCTGATTGGCTGTAACAATTAAGTTTAATTTTTTTTTTTTTAAATGCAACAGAGAAGGCCAAGACATTGAATAAACAATAACAGGAAACCTAGAGGTCTTCTTTTATGATTCATATAAAAGATACAACTTTAAAATATTTTCCAATTTACTTGTATTATGACATATATTGCATTCTCTTGATATCCTTTGATGAAAAGCAGGTAACTAGGTTCAGAACCAGGCGCATGTCCAAAGCACTATATATGGCAGCGGTTTTGCAAAACTTTTAACAAATGTTATTCATTTGCAAGAGCACTAGATGGCAGCAGTGTATGCAAAAATGTATATTTTAAAATGCACCCTATAAAGTAGTGCTCCGATGCCAATGAATCAGATGAATTAAACATTATACATCACACCCATGTCCCTTTAAAACAGTAGTGCTCCTTTAATAAAAATAAGCCTTAGATTGCTATACTAAAATAAGAACCACTAAATAGTATTTAAAGGGACAGTAAAATAAAAATTAAACATTCATGATTCAGGTAGAGCATGCAATTTTAAGCAATTTTCCAATTTATCTGTTTTTATCTAATTTGCTTTGTGCTCTTGGTATCATTTGTTAAAAAATAGATATGTAGGTTCAGGATCAGCAGTGCATTACTGGGAGCTAGCTGCCTAATCAGCGGCTTGAACAATGTGTTCAGCTAGTTCCCAAATTTGATAATATAAGTCAATTGAAAAGTTGTTTAAAATGGTATACTCTATCTGAATAACCCTTAAAGTGAATGTAAATTTTCATGAATCAGTGCCCGAATTTTAAAAATACTTTTAAAAACAGAATTTATGTTTACCTGATAAATTACTTTCTCCAACGGTGTGTCCGGTCCACGGCGTCATCCTTACTTGTGGGATATTCTCTTCCCCAACAGGAAATGGCAAAGAGCCCAGCAAAGCTGGTCACATGATCCCTCCTAGGCTCCGCCTACCCCAGTCATTCGACCGACGTTAAGGAGGAATATTTGCATAGGAGAAACCATATGATACCGTGGTGACTGTAGTTAAAGAAAATAAATTATCAGACCTGATTAAAAAACCAGGGCGGGCCGTGGACCGGACACACCGTTGGAGAAAGTAATTTATCAGGTAAACATAAATTCTGTTTTCTCCAACATAGGTGTGTCCGGTCCACGGCGTCATCCTTACTTGTGGGAACCAATACCAAAGCTTTAGGACACGGATGAAGGGAGGGAGCAAATCAGGTCACCTAAATGGAAGGCACCACGGCTTGCAAAACCTTTCTCCCAAAAAATAGCCTCAGAAGAAGCAAAAGTATCAAACTTGTAAAATTTGGTAAAAGAGTGCAGTGAAGACCAAGTCGCTGCCCTACATATCTGATCAACAGAAGCCTCGTTCTTGAAGGCCCATGTGGAAGCCACAGCCCTAGTGGAATGAGCTGTGATTCTTTCAGGAGGCTGCCGTCCGGCAGTCTCGTAAGCCAATCTGATGATGCTTTTAATCCAAAAAGAGAGAGAGGTAGAAGTTGCTTTTTGACCTCTCCTGTTACCAGAATAAACAACAAACAAGGAAGATGTTTGTCTAAAATCCTTTGTAGCATCTAAATAGAATTTTAGAGCGCGAACAACATCCAAATTGTGCAACAAACGTTCCTTCTTCGAAACTGGTTTCGGACACAAAGAAGGCACGACTATCTCCTGGTTAATGTTTTTGTTAGAAACAACTTTTGGAAGAAAACCAGGTTTAGTACGTAAAACCACCTTATCTGCATGGAACACCAGATAAGGAGGAAAACACTGCAGAGCAGATAATTCTGAAACTCTTCTAGCGGAAGAAATTGCAGCCAAAAACAAAACTTTCCAAGATAATAACTTAATATCAACGGAATGTAAGGGTTCAAACGGAACCCCCTGAAGAACTGAAAGAACTAAATTGAGACTCCAAGGAGGAGTCAAAGGTTTGTAAACAGGCTTGATTCTAACCAGAGCCTGAACAAAGGCTTGAACATCTGGCACAGCTGAAGTAACACAGACAAGGCAGAAATCTGTCCCTTCAAGGAACTTGCAGATAATCCTTTCTCCAATCCTTCTTGAAGAAAGGATAGAATCCTAGGAATCTTTACCTTGTCCCAAGGGAATCCTTTAGATTCACACCAACAGATATATTTTTTCCATATTTTGTGGTAAATTTTTCTAGTTACAGGCTTTCTGGCCTGAACAAGAGTATCAATCTGAGAACCCTCGCTTTGATAAGATCAAGCGTTCAATCTCCAAGCAGTCAGCTGGAGTAGGACCAGATTCGGATGTTCGAACGGACCTTGAACAAGAAGGTCTCGTCTCAAAGGTAGCTTCCATGGTGGAGCCGATGACATATTCACCAGATCTGCATACCAAGTCCTGCGTGGCCACGCAGGAGCTATCAAGATCACCGACGCCCTCTCCTGATTGATCCTGGCTACCAGCCTGGGGATGAGAGGAAACGGCGGGAATACATAAGCTAGTTTGAAGGTCCAAGGTGCTACTAGTGCATCTACTAGAGTCGCCTTGGGATCCCTGGATCTGGACCCGTAGCAAGGAACCTTGAAGTTCTGACGAGAGGCCATCAGATCCATGTCTGGAATGCCCCACAGTTGAGTGATTTGGGCAAAGATTTCCGGATGGAGTTCCCACTCCCCCGGATGCAATGTCTGACGACTCAGAAAATCCGCTTCCCAATTTTCCACTCCTGGGATGTGGATTGCAGACAGGTGGCAGGAGCGAGTCTCCGCCCATTGAATGATTTTGGTCACTTCTTCCATCGCCAGGGAACTCCTTGTTCCCCCCTGATGGTTGATGTACGCAACAGTCGTCATGTTGTCTGATTGAAAACGTATGAACTTGGCCCTCGCTAGCTGAGGCCAAGCCTTGAGAGCATTGAATATCGCTCTCAGTTCCAGAATATTTATCGGTAGAAGAGATTCTTCCCGAGACCAAAGACCCTGAGCTTTCAGGGATCCCCAGACCGCGCCCCAGCCCATCAGACTGGCGTCGGTCGTGACAATGACCCACTCTGGTCTGCGGGAGGTCACCCCTTGTGACAGGTTGTCCAGGGACAGCCACCAACGGAGTGAGTCTCAGGTCCTCTGATTTACTTGTATCTTCGGAGACAAGTCTGTATAGTCCCCATTCCACTGACTGAGCATACACAGTTGTAATGGTCTTAGATGAATGCGCGCAAAAGGAACTATGTCCATTGCCGCTACCATCAAACCTATCACTTCCATGCACTGCGCTATGGAAGGAAGAAGAACGGAATGAAGTATCCGACAAGAGTTTAGAAGTTTTGTTTTTCTGGTCTCTGTCAGAAAAATCCTCATTTCTAAGGAGTCTATTATTGTTCCCAAGAAGGGAACTCTTGTCGACGGAGATAGAGAACTCTTTTCCACGTTCCCTTTCCATCCGTGAGATCTGAGAAAGGCCAGGACTATGTCCGTGTGAGCCTTTGCTTGAGGAAGGGACGACTAATGTCGTCCAAGTAAGGTACTACAGCAATGCCCCTTGGTCTTAGCACCGCCAGAAGGGACCCTAGTACCTTGGTGAAAATCCTTGGAGCAGTGGCTAATCCGAAAGGAAGCGCCACGAACTGGTAATGCTTGTCCAGGAATGCGAACCTTAGGAACCGATGATGTTCCTTGTGGACAGGAATATGTAGATACGCATCCTTTAAATCCACCGTGGTCAAGAATTGACCTTCCTGGATGGAAGGATAGTTCGAATGGTTTCCATTTTGGACGATGGAACCTTGAGAAACTTTTTAGGATCTTGAGATCTAAGATTGGTCTGAACGTTCCCTCTTTTTTGGGAACTACGAACAGATTGGAGTAGAACCCCATCCCTCGTTCTTTTAATGGAACAGGATGAATCACTTCCAGAAGATAACCTTGGGAGACTATTTCTAGCGCCCAAGGATCCAGAACATCTCTTGCCCAAGCCTGAGTGAAGAGAGAGAGTCTGCCCCCCACCAAATCCGGTCCCGGATCGGGGGCCCGCATCTCATGCTGTCTTGGGAGCAGTGGCAGGTTTCTTGGCCTGCTTTCCTTTGTTCCAGCCTTGCATTGGTCTCCAGGCTGGATCGGCTTGAGAAGTATTACCCTCCTGCTTAGAGGACGTAGCACTTGGGACTGGTCCGTTTCTGCGAAAGGGACGAAAATTAGGTTTATTTTTGGCCTTGAAAGACCTATTCTGAGGAAGGGTGAGGCCCTTGCCCCCAGTGATATCAGAGATAATCTCTTTCAAGTCAGGGCCAAACAGTGTTTTCCCCTTGAAAGGAATGTCAAACAATTTGTTCTTGGAAGACGCATCCGCTGACCAAGATTTTAACCAAAGCGCTCTGCGCGCCACAATAGCAAACCCAGAATTTTTCGCCGCTAACCTAGCCAATTGCAAGGTGGCGTCTAGGGTGAAAGAATTAGCCAATTTAAGAGCACGAATTCTGTCCATAATCTCCTCATAAGAAGAAGAATTACTAATAATCGCCTTTTCTAGCTCATCGAACCAGAAACACGCGGCTGTAGTGACAGGGACAATGCATGCAATTGGTTGTAGAAGGTAACCTTGCTGAACAAACATCTTTTTTAGCAAACCTTCTAATTTTTTATCCATAGGATCTTGGAAAGCACAACTATCTTCTATGGGTATAGTGGAGCGCTTGTTTAGAATAGAAACCGCCCCCTCGACCTTGGGGACTGTCTGCCATAAGTCCTTTCTAGGGTCGACTATAGGAAACAATTTTTTAAATATGGGGGGAGGTACGAAAGGTACACCGGGCCTGTCCCATTCTTTATTAACAATGTACGCCACCCGCTTGAGTATAGGAAAAGCTTCGGGGGGCCCCGGGGCCTCTAGGAACTTGTCCATTTTACATAGTGTTTCTGGAATGACCAGATAATCACAATCATCCAAATTGGATAACACCTCCTTAAGCAGAGCGCGGAGATGTTCCAACTTAAATTTAAAAGTAATCACATCAGGTTCAGCTTGTTGAGAAATTTTCCCTGAATCTGAAATTTCTCCCTCAGACAAAACCTCCCTGGCCCCCTCAGACTGGTGTAGGGGCCCTTCAGAAACAATATCATCAGCGGCCTCATGCTCTTCAGTATTTTCTAAAACAGAGCAGTCGCGCTTTCGCTGATAAGTGGGCATATTGGCTAAAATGTTCTTGATAGAATTATCCATTACAGCCGTTAATTGTTGCATAGTAAGGAGTATTGGCGCGCTAGATGTACTAGGGGCCTCCTGTATGGGCAAAACTGGTGTAGACGAAGGAGGGGATGATGCAGTACCATGCTTACTCCCCTCACTTGAGGAATCATCTTGGGCATCATTTTTACTAAATTTATTATGACATAAATCACATCTATTTAAATGAAAAGGAACCTTGGCTTCCCCACAGTCAGAACACAATCTATCTGGTAGTTCAGACATGTTAAACAGGCATAAACTTGATAACAAAGCACAAAAAACGTTTTAAAATAAAACCGTTACTGTCACTTTAAATTTTAAACTGAACACACTTTATTACTGCAATTGCGAAAAAGTATGAAGGAATTGTTCAAAATTCACCAAAATTTCACCACAGTGTCTTAAAGCCTTAAAAGTATTGCACACCAAATTTGGAAGCTTTAACCCTTAAAATAACGGAACCGGAGCCGTTTTTATATTTAACCCCTTTACAGTCCCTGGAATCTGCTTTGCTGAGACCCAACCAAGCCCAAAGGGGAATACGATACCAAATAATGCCTTCAAAAAGACTTTTCTATGTATCAGAGCTCCACACACATGCAGCTGCATGTCATGCTGTTCTCAAAAACAAGTGCGCCATACCGGCGCGAAAATGAGGCTCTGACTATGATTAGGGAAAGCCCCAATAGAATAAAGTGTCTAAAACAGTGCCTGCCGATATTATTTTACAAAAAATACCCAGATTAAATGATTCCTCAAGGCTAAATATGAGTAAATATGATCGATTTAGCCCAGAAAATGTCTACAGTCTTAATAAGCCCTTGTGAAGCCCTTATTTACTGTGTGAATAAAAATGGCTTACCGGATCCCATAGGGAAAATGACAGCTTCCAGCATTACATCGTCTTGTTAGAATGTGTCATACCTCAAGCAGCAAAAGACTGCTCACTGTTCCCCCAACTGAAGTTAATTCCTCTCAACAGTCCTGTGTGGAACAGCCATGGATTTTAGTAACGGTTGCTAAAATCATTTTCCTCATACAAACAGAAATCTTCATCTCTTTTCTGTTTCAGAGTAAATAGTACATACCAGCACTATTTTAAAATAACAAACTCTTGATTGAATAATAAAAACTACAGTTAAACACTAAAAAACTCTAAGCCATCTCCGTGGAGATGTTGCCTGTACAACGGCAAAGAGAATGACTGGGGTAGGCGGAGCCTAGGAGGGATCATGTGACCAGCTTTGCTGGGCTCTTTGCCATTTCCTGTTGGGGAAGAGAATATCCCACAAGTAAGGATGACGCCGTGGACCGGACACACCTATGTTGGAGAAAACAGGGGCACTTTCATTCATGAAAGTTTACATTGCAGCGTATTTTAGAAATAATTACCTTTTTCTTCAGTAATGCTAGATCGCCGATCCCCCCACCCGCAGTTCCTCTGTCCTTACGTCACCAATGACGAAACCAGCTTCCTCCAATCATGGCTTCCCCGCAAGAGCATCCATCTTGTGAGGCCACGCCGTGATTGGAGGAAGCCAGTTTCGTCATTGCTGTTTAAGTACAGCAGGAAGAAACAGGCGGGGGATTGCCGATCCGGCTTTGGTGAAGAAAAAGGTAAGTATTTGTAACATACGCTGCAATGTAAACTTTCATGAATGAAAGTGCCCCTGCTTTTTAATAGTATTTAAAAAAAAACAGGCACTGATTCATGAAAATTTACATTCACTTTAAGGAAAAGGGAATGTGACGGCGCTAAATTAAAATTAAATAACTCAAATGTTTATAAAGCATATTTAATATAAAATTATAAATATATAACCATACATTATGAAGGTAAAATAATGTGGCAAAATACATATATATATATATATATATAAAAAATATTGATAATACTTGCACTGATTAAAATAAGATAAGTTTCTCCGTGGAGATCAGCAAAAATCCAATTCATAACACAGATTCACCGGCCGGTGGTTTTAAGATCCACTGGCCAATGATTCTGTGTACTGAATTGGATTTTTGCTGATCTCCACGGAGAAACTTATCTTATTTTAATCAGTGCAAGTATTATCAGTATTTTTTGTTTTTATATCTGTATTTTGCCACATTGTTTTACTTTCATATTGTATTGGTATATATTTATACTTTCATATTAAATATACTTTATAAATATATGAGTTTTTTTAATTTTAATTTAGCGCTGCCACATTCGTTTTTTTGTTTTTAAGTTTGAGTGTTTATTTATGATAGCGGTTTTTAACATTAGATAGCAAATAATTTTATATTTTGCTACATTGTATTTCTCATTAGGGAGGTATTATTTTTGTTGTTTAGACTATTTAGTCTTAAACATCAACTATAAGTAGGCGCTCTCCTATAAACAAAATTTTCTCTATCTGAGTCATGGAAGAAAAAAAATTGGCTGTGCATCCATTTAAAAGTCTAAAAATGTTGAGCAGTTTATGAGAACAAAAAAAGATACACCAAAAAGATACACCATGGAAATACTGAAATATAGATTTTTTTTTTTCATAATTCCACCTCACTTTTCTTTAGAACATATAGACTAAAACAAACAAGCAACATTTCAGGCATGAAAAAGGGCTCAATGGCGCAAAATGCTACTGGTTTATTTGTATCATTATGTTCTATATACAGAAAAGCTTTAAGTCCAGTGACGCCGACGCCGTTGAGGTTTATCTGTGAGGTTACACAGTGACTATTTCTCTATCAAGCACTTTTAACAGTTTTCTTTTGAGGTGCTGTACCCATATCATATAAATTGAAGTATTGATCATGTTCATATTTACAGGCAAGTTTGGCTCTATAATAGGACTAGGTGGAACCATGTGACCCAGAAAGAATTGAATGCATATTACAAGTAATGGTGTATGAACAAAAGGCAATAGTGTTACAACTGTTTTATTCCATAACAGGCAAGCAGTTAAGTGATACTATAATTATAATTACTATCAGCAGAGTATCAGAATTTTCTTGTGCAACATTTCAATCTGCTGAACTCTAGTCATTGCAAGATTGCAGAAGAGCTGGGGGCATCATTACATTTCTGGACCCAGGCAGCCCAATGTCTTGAACCAACCCTGTTTACTGGACGGAGACCTATCAATGATGAAGAAATTCATACTTGCCAAGAATATCTACTTGCTTTGCATTTATAAGAACCCTATAATAGGGTACAGATCATTTTTAAAAAAAATATTTCTAACATTTGAAAATTCTTGCTCATTTTGGTCATAAATGTTTAAAACATCTATCCATGAACATCAACAGCATCACCAGTCAAGAATAAAGCTATTTTTATTAGAAAGGGTTAAAGTGATGGTAAACTCTCGCCTTTATAAAATCTGTTCGTGATATTTTAGATGGAGTTTAATTCATCAGATGTAACGAAGATGCACTGTAACTTACTTTTTAATTTAGATATGAAATTCAAATGCCCCGCCCTCCGCAGCCCACTTCAAAAGTCAATTTTTCTGTGAGCTAACTGTTTGAATTGTTGTCCAATCAGCCCTCTCCCCCATATTGCACTTGTTGTAGCTATAGTGCTGATTGGAGAACAATTCCAACCTTTATCTCAAAGAAAAATTGACTTTTGAAGTAGGTGGCTGAGCACGGGGAATTTCAATTTCATACCTACATTAAAAAGTTATAGTGCATCTTCATTACAACTGATCAATAAAACTCTATCTAAAATATCACTAATTTTTAAAAGGGGAGAGTTTACCATCACTTTAATGTTTTACTAAATATTTTCTTGTATACTGTGGCTTTTTCCCCAAAAAAATCTTTATTTTCGCTACCATCTTCCTCACAACACAAAGGCACATTCTAGACACTACAATTTATTAGATTTTTTATTTTTGCATAATTTTTTTAAAAATGTTACTTGACTGAACTTACAAGTTCAAAGTTTACGTTAATAAGGTTTAATGACAAAATAACAATAATAAAAATGTTTTATTTGTATTTGATCCTTGATCCTTTTTTTTTTTATAATCCATGAAAGTAAAAGTCAAAACATCCTTAAGAATAGTATGATCAAAGTCTAATAAAGATTAAGGTTCTTTTAAGGGACCTTGGGATGTTAAAACATATTCAAATAAAAAAACAAAAACGTTTTATGAGTTACAGGAAATGTTGTCTTAAAAGTGCAAAAAGAAAAATGCTCTGTTAGAGTATTTTATTATGCACTATTTGTATATAAATGTGTTTAACCCTTATAAACTGAAAAACACAGTTAAAATCAGATTTAAAACAGCAATTCACGACTGGGAGCTAGCTGAACACTTCTGAAGTGAATGTGAAAGTGTGTTAAAGTGGCCTGCTATATCAGAACTATGAATTATTAATTTTTACTTGTATGTCCTATTAAACCAGTGGTAAGAAGATATTTTCTGAAAGTTAAGTTCATTACTATAGTTACAGAGTAATCCTTTATCTTCCACGTGGTGTGGTTAGATGAAAGAGCTGGCAGACATTAACAAATTAAATACAGGGCCAGGTAGAACAAAGGGCTATGCTTAAATTGCAGTAATCCCTGCAGAGTTTTGGAAGATGTGGTATACGGACATGATATATTAAGCACTTAGAGCAGTAATTCTCTGCTAGGGTGTCTGAGCACCCTGCAATGTCACATACCATAAACATTTTCTGACGATTCTAAATGTTATGTAAACTATCCAAAGCACAAATTAATTGAATATTTTAGCATGAATTGATTTAATGATCATTTGTGCAACAAACATTAAAACAAGTAATATTAGTAACTTTAAAGGCATAGTAAACCCCACATTTTTATTTCATGAGTCAGATAGAACATACAATTTTAAACAACTTTACAATTTACTTCTATTATCAAATTTGCTTCATTCTCTTGTTATCCATTGCTGAAGGAACAGCATTGCACTACTGGCAGGAAGCTGAACACATCTAGTTAGCCAATCACAAGAGACAAATGTGTGCAGGCAACAATCAGCAACTAGCTCCCACTAGTGTATGATATGTGCGTATTCTTTTTCAACAAGGGATTCAAAGAGAACGAAGCACATTTGAAAATAGAAGTGAATTTAAAAGTGTCTTAAAATGACATGCTCTATCTGAAACATACACGTTTAATGTTCACTTTCCTATCCCTTTAAGCTTAATATTGGCTTAAATTATAGCTGGTGGTCAGTAAAATCAGCTGGGTGGTGTGCCCATTAAACAGGTCATGGGGAGAACACTGTAAATTAGGAATGTTATGCGAATTCCAGTACAATTTCAAACTTTGACCCTAAATGTATATGGTAATGATAAGGCGTTTGACTGCAAAGGGCTATAATGTATATATACATACATATACATGTCTAAATATGTGCATGTATGTGTATACATATGTATAGATGTGTGTACAGATGTATTTAAGTATTTATGTGTTTAACTGTACACATATGTAACACTCCAATGTTCTTCACTTACAGCATAATGCAATTTTTATTATAAATACATATACTATATATATCTATATCTGTGTGTGTGTATATATATATATATATATATATATATATATATATATATATATATATATATATATTCCTATGATATATAGGTATAGATATCTATTTTACATTAACAGTATCAGATATATATAGAAATGTATATTTGATAACAATAACATTTTTTGTGAAGAACATAGGAATTTAAAATATGCATAACATGCATCAGGGTTCAAGATTTAGGTCTAACGCAGTGTTGAAATTTTAAAGGGATACTAAACCAATTTTTTTAATTTTTATAAACAACTATGTGGCCAGGTTTGAACCAATTATGCCAATGTTACATGGGAAAGTGGGAAAACATATTTAGGAACGCCTGTCCTGCAACTGCAGACCTGGTCCTGTTTAAGCGTTACATATATGACATATTGATAATTTGGAAAGGCAGCGAGGAGGATGTTGACTAAACACTATCTGTGATGAATCAAAATGCTTCAAACTTTTAGTTCAGTTATGAATATAGTTATACAGATATCCATTTTTTGGATTAAAATAGCCACATTAACAATGGGATTCTAACATTTTAAGGAAGTTGACTGCAACAATAACATTCACATGAACAGCTGTCATGACAATCAATGGAAACAAAATATCCGCAAAGGTTAACTTTTAAGAATCTGAAAAAATTAGATTCTGTCTGAAGAAACATAAGAAATTCTAAAAGAAAGATTTAAAGGGACACTGAACCCAAATTTTTTTCTTTTGTGATTCAGATAGAGCATGCAATTTTAAGCAACTTTCTAATTTACTCCTATTATCATTTTTTCTTCGCTCTCTTGCTATCTTTATTTGAAAAAGAAGGCATCTAAGCCTTTTTTTTATTCAGAACTCTGGACAGCACTTTTTTATTGGTGGATGAATTTATCCACCAATCAGCAGGGACAACCGAGGTTGATCACCAAAAATGGGCTGGCATCTAAACTTACATTCTTGCATTTCAAATAAAGATACAAAGAGAATGAATAAAATTTGATAATAGGAGTAAGTTAGAAAGTTGCTTAAAATTTCATGCTCTATCTGAATCACGAAAGAAAGATTTTGGGTTCAGTGTCCCTTTAAAGAACGGGTATATTATATGGCCAGAATAAAGAAGGTAGAAAACTATTAAAAATACATATAGAAACTCCCTGCTGACTTATAGAGTCAATGGGGCATATGTATCAAGCTCCGTATGGAGCTTGATGCCCCGTGTTTCTGGTGAGCCTGCAGGCTCGCAAGAAACAGCAGTTATGAAGCAGCGGTCACAAAGACCGCTGCTCCATAACCTGTCCGCCTGCTCAGAGCAGGCGGACAGACATCGCCGGAAATCAACCCGATCGAGTACGATCGGGTTGATTGACACCCCCCCTGCTAGCGGCCTATTGGCCGCGAGTCAGCAGGGGGCGGCGTTGCACCAGCAGCTCTTGTGAGCTGCTGGTGCAATGCTGAATATGGCGATCGTATTGCTCGCCGTATTCAGTGAAGTCTGGCGGACCTGATCCGCACTGTTGGATCAGGCCTGCCAGACTTTGATAACTTGGGGCCAATATATCAAGCAGAAACAATGACAAATGAAATATCAACCTTTTATAACAGAATACTGTGCCAATAAAGGATTCATTAAAAGATTGATTACAAATATAAATTAGGAAACATTGACATTTCTGAAAAAAATATAATATTATAGGGGATAAACTAAGACAATCCAAAATTTGTTTACAGGAAGACTACGATAACATTTACTATTACATTTATTAATTATCACTTAAAATGCAATGGCCCACAGAGTTCTAAAATAATAGATAAAAAATAGGATATTAACTTAGGTCACTTTTTAGTAAGTCAGTTCTGCTATACAACTATTATATTTGATGGCAGATTTGTGTATTCTTTTGAACTACAATTCCCATGACCACATGTGCGTTTCAGGAAATGATACAAAACCTGAAGTGACGTGTCAGCACTAATCGATAGCGATATAGCGGCATTGGGTGCTACTGAAAATATTGCGCTAAAGTTTAGCACCATCCCGAATAGGACTGTACCACTGTTATTGGTGTACAGACCGTATTTAATCGACAGGGAGATTAAGGTCAGTATGTTTCGAGAAAGGACCAGCTGGTTTGAATTCCCTAGACTGACTACTCCATGGGACACTGTCTGGTAATTAAAGGGATATGAAACCTAAACATTTTCTTTTGTGATTCAGACAGAGCATACCATTTTAAAAAAAGTTTCCAATTTACTTCTATGATCAAATTGTCTTCATTCCCATGATATTCTTTGTTGAAGAGATACCTAGGTAGGCATCTGGATAACTACATGGCAGGAGATAGGGCTGCCATCTAGTGCTCATGCAAATGGAAATATTCACTTGGGCATTTTATTTATTTTTTGTATTAGTGGGATTCCACTTTCTTTTATATTTTTTATTTTTTTTTCTAAAGGATCCATATGCCTTTTTAAATGTAGTGTGAGAATACTATTGTTTATGGTATAATAAATGTACAATTAAATAACTTTATTTGTATTGTCGGTCAGATTTGAGCTCTTTTGAGCACTTTTGGTTATTTATTATATTGGATCAAGAAAACACCCTGCTCCAGATAGTCTTGCTGCAAACAATTGCTACAGACTGATGATCAAGCTCTATGTAAGATGAAACAATGGCGTAGGAACAGCACACAAATCCCTGCATTGACATATTAGGATTTACACAACCCATAGACAAGGAGAGGCAAACTGACATCTTCCAACATGATGAACCTTTAGTATACAACAGACCACCTGCATTAGACAGAGCAATGTATCTGCACAGATCTAGCAATAAGCAAGATGCCTAAAACAGAAGTGCTCAGATGCAGCAAAGATGGTCAGCCTTGTATGCTCTTAAAGTACCCGAAGCAGTAATGTATAAGAAGTGCTGTTACTATCTATGGCAGAGGGACATTTGATTAGTTTCTCGCGTTTCTAGCAAAACGATGCTGAAACAGAAGTGAAATCCTTTTGCATCCAGTTCCATCTGTCAAGTGCTCTCCTCACACTAAGTAGACACATCCTTCCCTATACTAGGAAATCTTAACCGTCTAACTATTAAGAATTATATGTGCTAGTGTTGATAGACTGGCATATAACCAATTCCAATTTCTGTTTACTACATTCCCATAATATGTGTAATTTCTATGAAGATAAACAGCGCTCAAAAACACTAGTATCACTCTGTGGATCTCTGGGTTTGAGGGGTGTAGGATACACAGAATGGTTCTTATTCTTCTTTAGATTACCCTATGGGGTCTATGTATCAAGCTCCGAACGGAGCTTGATGCCCCACGTTTCTGGCGAGCCTTCAGGCTCGCCAGAAACACAAGTTATGAAGCAGCGGTCTAAAGACTGCTGCTCCATAACCTGTCCTCACGCTCTGAGGCGGTGGAAAGACATTGCCGAAAATCCACACGATCCAATACGATCGGGTTGATTGATACTCCCTGCTGGCGGCCGATTGGCCGCAAATCTGCAGGGGGCGGCGTTGCACCAGCAGTTCACAAGAACTGCTGGTGCAATGATAAATGCCAACAGCGTATGCTGTCGGCATTTATCGATGTGCGGCGGACATGGTTCGCTATAGCGGATCATGTCCGTTCACACAATGATAAATGGACCCCTTAGTCTTTAATATTCTTTTAGCAAGGCATATTTAAAGAACTGTGTCTTTTAAAGGAACGCTAATGTCAAAATAGAACTTTCATGATTCAGACAATTTTTTAAAAACTTTCAAATTCATTTCCATTATTAAAATGTGCACAAACTTTCGGAGGCACAAGCTCCTACTGAGCATGTGCAAGAATTCACAGTATATATGTATATGCTTTTTGCGATTGGCTGATGGCTGTCACATGATTTTTTCAGAAAACAATCTACTACTCATTTGAAATTCAGACTGTCACATGATTTTTTCAGAAAACAATCTACTACTCATTTGAAATTCAGTGCTTTTGTATTGTCTTTTAATTATGCATTTGTTGATTATGCAATTCTACTATATTTAATTGTCCTTTTAAGAGTGTGTGGTTTTTACCTTCCTCTGACAATCCACTCTATTTCCTCACAGTACAAATTTATGAAACCACATCCTCAAAGTACTGAAGGAGTCTAGTCCCATATTATTACATGTCCAGAGGAATAATCCACAGATTAATTCTAAGGCTTTAATAGAATGATATCAGAAAAAGCTTTAATGTTCCCTAAGCCCTTAAGGTCAGCAAAGGATTTAGGTTTAATAGCCAATCACCATAATAAAGCTCGAGAATACACCATTGTTTAGATTTTAAAAATAATTAACTCAAGGTCTTCTTTCAAGTAAATGCAGATGTTCAGCAGAGTAAGTTCTGTAAATTAGTTAGCTTTAGTTGTATAAATATGGTACGTCTGTAACAAAGCAAATAAAGAGTATAACAAAAAAGTTTAAGCCATCTCTCTTCTCTTAAAGGGTCACTGAATAAAAATTACACTATCATGATTCAGAAAAAACATGCTATTTTAAAAAAAAAAAAAAAACTCTCCAATTTCCTTCCATTATTATTAACCCCTTCGTTACCGGGAATTTCAGAGAAAAACTTGCCCAAAATTCCGGAGAATTTTTAGCATTTTTGTGATCACTCTATTTAAACAGAAATAGAGCCTTTTTTTTTTTTTTTATTTACTTGTAAAAACGATATATATATTTTTAAAGTAGACAAACCTAAGGTATTGATCTAGGTCCATTTTGGTATATTTAATTTCACCCTCCCCCCCCCCCCAAATATGACCATATAAAAAAAATGTTAACTTTTTCGCAAACTTTAGGTTTCTCACTGAAATGATTTTCACACAACTACTGCAGTCATAAGACAAATGATTGTTAAAGCTCCTCTGGGATCCCCTTGGTTTAGAGATACCAAATATGCATGGCTTTGACATTGTTTTTTGGCAATTAAAGTAAAGTAAAGCAATCATCTTCTTTTCCATTCTAAACCCATAAAAGGTATGCCCATTGTTCATATCTTATTAATAAAGTATTGGCACCGTAGTGCAGGAAGTTCAAATGTGCCACATGGTTTAAGAGCTAGAGTTAGTAAGCTAGTTATTTGATGAAGTGGTTAGGTCTTAACATATACATCCACCGATGTACCACACATTATTATATCTCACTAAAGTGATGGAGATCCAGCTATGCACCCCATTATCAGCGTATAGCATATCCAGGGTTCCTCCAAACACCTCCTTTAAAGTCTCAACCGCCTCAGCAGAGACCTTCCCAGTACTACAGTGCAGGACCTATGGGAGAAACGCTGAGGGAAACAATGGAATATGTACTGCACCACAATAAAAAGGGTGTCACTTAAAGCATTATTATTGCAGCATGTCAGTACACAAATACTTCATCGTCTGAAGGCAAAGTAAAAGCAACAGCCACCCAGAAAAAGCCCTATGCAACTTCTATGGGGGGGGGGGGGTGAAACGCACGTCGGCTGTAGCTTTTACTGTACCTTTGCCTTCAGCGTAAAACGTGCTGACAGTCTTCACAGAGTTAGGTAATCCCATTTTTTTTTTACCACATGATGAGCTCACTTCCTATAAAATGAGATTAATTCAGATCATGTGCCAACCAAACAGACTAGCCTAGCGTATGCATTGGCCATGGATTAGATGGACTGCAGAAAAATATGCTCTTCGAAGTCTCTAACACATTCCAGGTTTGGGACACTAAAGTGAAAATTAAGCCTTCATCTGATAGAGGATGTAGTTTTAAGTGAATTTACAATTTATTTCCATTATAAAATGGTTAACAGTCTTTTTACATGCACACTTTCTGAGACACAAAATAATACTGAGCATATGCAAACTTTCACAGTACATACATTAGTCTGTAATTGGCTAATTGCTGTCACATGATACAGGGGCCGACAAATTGAAGTATACTTTGAAATTTGTCAAGAATAAAATCTACTGCTTATATAAAATTCAGAGTAAGTGTTATTGCAGCGTCTTTTTATTATACACTTGTTGGTTATGCAATTAAAGTTCTTTAAAGTGATGGTTTGTATAAACAGATCCGGAATGTTAGCAATAATTTAGATGGAGATTCAGTCATCAGTTTTAAAGGGACAGTAAAGTCAAAATTAAACTTTTTATGATTCAGATAGAGCATGCAATTTTAAACAACTTTCCAATTTACTTCTGTAATTAAAGTTGCTTTGTTCTCTTGGTATCTTTTATTAAAGAGTAAAACTAGGTATGCTCATAAGACACTGCTGTAAGAGTACTAAAGACACGTGCACACTCCTGAGCTCTTATGAGCCTTCCTAGTTTTACTCTTCAATAAAAGATACCAAGAGAACAAAGCAAATTTGATAACAGAAGTAAATTGGAAAGTTGTTTAAAATTGCATGTTCTATCTGACTTACGAAAGTTTAATTTTGACTTTACTGTCCCTTTAGTAAAGATATGCTTTAACTTAAAATGTTAATATAGAACTGAAATTTAAATGCTTCACGCTCTGCTACCCGCTTCAAAAGTATTTTTTTTTGTGAGCTAACGGCTTGAACTGTTCTCTAATTGGTGCTCTAGCCTTACAACACTTGCACAATATTTTTTAAAACATTTTTTTGTGGCTACAAGTGCCGATTGGAGAACAGTTCAAACCATCAGCTCACAAAAAAAAAAAAACTTTTGAAGTGGGCGGCCGGAGCACGAGGTATTTGAATTTCAGCGCTACATTCAAAACAGAATTTATGCTTACCTGATAAATTACTTTCTCCAACGGTGTGTCCGGTCCACAGCGTCATCCTTACTTGTGGGATATCTCTTCCCCAACAGGAAATGGCAAAGAGTCCCAGCAAAGTTGGCCATATAGTCCCTCCTAGGCTCCGCCCACCCCAGTCATTCGACCGACGGACAGGAGGAAATATATATAGGTGAAACCATATGGTACCGTGGTGACTGTAGTTCGAGAAAATAATTCATCAGACCTGATTAAAAAACCAGGGCGGGCCGTGGACCGGACACACCGTTGGAGAAAGTAATTTATCAGGTAAGCATAAATTCTGTTTTCTCCAACATTGGTGTGTCCGGTCCACGGCGTCATCCTTACTTGTGGGAACCAATACCAAAGCTTTAGGACACGGATGAAGGGAGGGAGCAAATCAGGTTACCTAAACGGAAGGCACCACAGCTTGCAAAACCTTTCTCCCAAAAATAGCCTCCGAAGAAGCAAAAGTATCAAATTTGTAAAATTTGGCAAAAGTGTGCAGTGAAGACCAAGTCGCTGCCTTACATATCTGGTCAACAGAAGCCTCGTTCTTGAAGGCCCATGTGGAAGCCACAGCCCTAGTGGAGTGAGCTGTGATTCTTTCAGGAGGCTGCCGTCCGGCAGTCTCATAAGCCAATCGGATGATGCTTTTAAGCCAAAAGGAAAGAGAGGTAGAAGTCGCTTTTTGACCTCTCCTTTTACCAGAATAAACAATAAACAAGGAAGATGTTTGTCTGAAATCTTTTGTAGCCTCTAAATAGAATTGTAGAGCACGGACTACGTCCAAATTGTGTAACAAACGTTCCTTCTTTGAAACTGGATTCGGACATAAAGAAGGTACAACTATCTCCTGGTTAATATTTTTGTTAGAAACAACCTTAGGAAGAAAACCAGGCTTAGTACGCAAAACCACCTTATCTGCATGGAACACCAGATAGGGTGGAGAACACTGCAGAGCAGATAACTCAGAAACTCTTCTAGCAGAAGAAATTGCAACCAAAAACAAAACTTTCCAAGATAGTAACTTAATATCTATGGAATGTAAAGGTTCAAACGGAACCCCTTGAAGAACTGAATGAACTAGATTTAGACTCCAGGGAGGAGTCAAAGGTCTGTAAACAGGCTTGATCCTAACCAGAGCCTGAACAAATGCTTGAACATCTTGGCACAGCTGCCAGTCTTTTGTGTAGTAAGACAGATAAAGCAGAGATCTGTCCCTTTAGAGAACTTGCAGATAATCCTTTCTCCAAACCTTCTTGTAGAAAGGAGAGAATCTTAGAAATTTTTATCTTATTCCATGGGAATCCTTTGGATTCACACCATATCTTTTCCATATTTTATGGTAAATCTTTCTAGTTACCGTTTTTCTGGCCTGAACCAGAGTATCTATCACAGAATCTGAAAACCCACGCTTCGATAGAATCAAGCGTTCAATCTCCAAGCCGTCAGCTGGAGGGAGACCAGATTTGGATGTTCGAATGGACCCTGAACAAGAAGGTCCTGTCTCAAAGGTAGCTTCCATGGTGGAACCGATGACATATTCACCAGGTCTGCATACCAAGTCCTGCGTGGCCACGCAGGAGCTATCAAGATCACAGAGGCCCTCTCCTGATTGATCCTGGCTACCAGCCTGGGAATGAGAGGAAACGGTGGAAATACATAAGCTAGGTTGAAGGTCCAAGGTGCTACTAGTGCATCTACTAGAGTCGCCTTGGGATCCCTGGATCTGGACCCGTAGCAAGGAACCTTGAAGTTCTGACGAGACGCCATCAGATCCATGTCTGGAATGCCCCATAATTGAGTTATTTGGGCAAAGATCTCCGGATGGAGTTCCCACTCCCCCGGATGGAATGTCTGACGACTCAGAAAATCCGCCTCCCAGTTTTCCACACCTGGGATGTGGATCGCAGACAGGTGGCAGGAGTGATCCTCCGCCCATTGAATTATTTTGGTCACTTCTTTCATCGCCAGGGAACTCCTTGTTCCCCCCTGATGATTGATATACGCAACGGTCGTCATGTTGTCTGATTGGAACCTTATGAATCTGGCCTTTGCTAGTTGAGGCCAAGCCCTGAGAGCATTGAATATCGCTCTCAGTTCCAGAATGTTTATCGGGAGAAGAAACTCTTCCCGAGACCATAGACCCTGAGCTTTCAGGGATTCCCAGACCGCGCCCCAGCCCACTAGACTGGCGTCGGTCGTGACAATGACCCACTCTGGTCTGCGGAAGCTCATTCCCTGGGACAGATGGTCCAGGGTCAGCCACCAACGGAGTGAATCTCTGGTCTTCTGATCTACTTGAATCATTGGATACAAGTCTGCATAGTCCCCATTCCACTGTTTGAGCATGCACAGTTGTAATGGTCTTAGATGAATTCGTGCAAAAGGAACTATGTCCATTGCTGCAACCATCAACCCTACTACTTCCATGCACTGCGCTATGGAAGGACGAGGAACAGAATGAAGAACTTGACAAGTGCTTAGAAGTTTTGACTTTCTGACCTCTGTCAGAAAAATCCTCATTTCTAAGGAATCTATTATTGTTCCCAAGAAGGGAACTCTTGTCGACGGAGACAGAGAACTTTTTTCTATGTTCACCTTCCATCCGTGTGATCTGAGAAAGGCCAGAACGATGTCTGTATGAGCCTTTGCTTTTGACAGGGACGACGCTTGTATTAGAATGTCGTCCAAGTAAGGTACTACTGCAATGCCCCTCGGTCTTAGAACCGCTAGAAGGGACCCTAGTACCTTTGTGAAAATCCTTGGAGCAGTGGCTAACCCGAATGGGAGGGCCACAAACTGGTAATGCTTGTCCAGAAAAGCGAACCTTAGGAACTGATGATGTTCTTTGTGGATAGGAATATGTAGGTACGCATCCTTTAGATCCACGGTAGTCATAAATTGACTTTCCTGGATAGTGGGTAGAATCGTTCGAATGGTTTCCATCTTGAACGATGGTACCCTGAGAAATTTGTTTAGGATCTTCAAATCCAAAATTGGTCTGAAAGTTCCCACTTTTTTGGGAACTACGAACAGATTGGAAAAAAATCCCATTCCTTGTTCCTTTATTGGAACTGGGTGTATCACTCCCATCTTTAACAGGTCTTCTACACAATGTAAGAACGCCTGTCTCTTTATTTGGTTTGAGGATAAGTGAGACATGTGGAACCTTCCCCTTGGGGGTAGTTCCCTGAATTCCAGGAGATAACCCTGAGAAACTATTTCTAGCGCCCAGGGATCCTGAACATCTCTTGCCCAAGCCTGAGCAAAGAGAGAGAGTCTGCCCCCCACTAGATCCGGTCCCGGATCGGGGGCTACTCCTTCATGCTGTTTTGTTAGCAGCGGCAGGCTTCTTGGCCTGCTTACCCTTGTTCCAGCCTTGCATCGGTTTCCAGGCTGGTTTGGGTTGTGAGGCATTACCCTCTTGCTTAGAGGATGCAGAATTAGAGGCCGGTCCGTTCCTGAAATTGGACTTATTTTTGGCCTTGAAAGGCCTATCTTGTGGAAGGGCGTGGCCCTTTCCCCCAGTGATGTCTGAAATAATCTCTTTCAATTCTGGTCCAAATAGAGTTTTACCCTTGAAAGGGATGTTAAGCAATTTTGTCTTGGATGACACATCCGCTGACCAAGACTTTAGCCAAAGCGCTCTGCGCGCCACGATAGCAAACCCTGAATTTTTCGCCGCTAATCTAGCTAATTGCAAAGCGGCATCTAAAATAAAAGAGTTAGCCAACTTAAGTGCGTGAACTCTGTCCATAACCTCCTCATATGGAGTCTCTCTACTAAGCGAGTTTTCTAGTTCCTCGAACCAGAACCACGCTGCTGTAGTGACAGGAACAATGCACGAAATGGGTTGTAGAAGGTAACCTTGCTGTACAAAAATCTTTTTAAGCAAACCCTCCAATTTTTTATCCATAGGATCTTTGAAAGCACAACTATCTTCGATAGGAATAGTAGTGCGTTTGTTTAGAGTAGAAACTGCCCCCTCAACCTTAGGGACTGTCTGCCATAAGTCCTTTCTGGGGTCAACCATAGGAAATAATTTCTTAAATATAGGGGGGGGAACAAAAGGTATGCCGGGCTTTTCCCACTCCTTATTTACTATGTCCGCCACCCGCTTGGGTATAGGAAAAGCGTCGGGTGCACCGGAACCTCTAGGAACTTGTCCATCTTGCATAATTCCCTCTGGAATGACCAAGTTGTCACAATCATCCAGAGTAGATAACACCTCCTTAAGCAGTGCGCGGAGATGTTCTAATTTAAATTTAAATGTCACAACATCAGGTTCAGCTTGTTGAGAAATTTTTCCTGAATCTGAAATTTCCCCATCTGACAAAACCTCCCTCATGGCCCCTTCAGATTGGTGTGAGGGTATGACAGAACAATTATCATCAGCGCCCTCCTGCTCTTCAGTGTTTAAAACAGAGCAATCGCGCTTTCTCTGATAAGTAGGCATTTTGGATAAAATATTTGCTATGGAGTTATCCATTACAGCCGTTAATTGTTGCATGGTAAAAAGCATTGGCGCACTAGATGTACTAGGGGCCTCCTGTGTGGGCAAAACTGGTGTAGACACAGTAGGAGATGATGTAGTATCATGTTTACTCCCCTCATCTGAGGAATCATCTTGGACAATTTCATTATCTGTGGCAGTACTGTCCTTACTTTGTTTGGACGCGATGGCACAATTATCACATAAATTTAAATGGGGAGACACATTGGCTTTCATACATATAGAACATAGCTTATCCGAAGGCACAGACATGTTAAACAGGCTTAAACTTGTCAGCAAAGCACAAAAAACGTTTTAAAACAAAACCGTTACTGTCTCTTTAAATTTTAAACAGAAAACACTTTATTACTGAATATGTGAAAAAGTATGAAGGAATTGTTCAAAAATTTCACCACAGTGTCTTAAAGCATTAAGAGTATTGCACACCAAATTTCAGAGCTTTAACCCTTAAAATAACGGAACCGGAGCCGTTTACAAATTTAACCCCTATACAGTCCCAGCTATAGCCTTTGCTGAGACCTAACCAAGCCCAGAGGGGAATACGATACCAATTGACGTCTTCTAGAAGCTTTTCCAGCAAATTTCAGATCCTCACACATGCATCTGCATGCCCTGCTCTCAAAAAACAACTGCGCAGTAATGGCGCGAAAATGAGTATCAGTCTACAACTAGGAAGGCCCCCTGACTGGAAAAGGTGTCTAACATAGTGCCTGCCGTTTAATAAACGTTCCCCAAGTTTATAAATGCGAATTGTCAGCATAAATATGAATAAAATGCCCAAATAAAGCAATCGATTTAGCCCATAAAAATGTCTACCAGTTTTTTTAGCCCATATTAAGCCCTTTATTCTGTTTGTTTGACTAAGAAAATGGCTTACCGGTCCCCATGAGGGGAAATGACAGCCTTCCAGCATTACATGGTCTTGTTAGAAATATGGCTAGTCATACCTTAAGCAGAAAAGTCTGCTAACTGTTTCCCCCAACTGAAGTTACTTCATCTCAACAGTCCTATGTGGAAACAGCAATCTATTTTAGTTACTGTCTGCTAAAATCATCTTCCTCTCACAAACAGAAATCTTCATCCTTTTCTGTTTCAGAGTAAATAGTACATACCAGCACTATTTTAAAATAACAAACACTTGATAGAAGAATAAAAACTACATTTAAACACCAAAAAACTCTTAACCATCTCCGTGGAGATGTTGCCTGTGCAACGGCAAAGAGAATGACTGGGGTGGGCGGAGCCTAGGAGGGACTATATGGCCAGCTTTGCTGGGACTCTTTGCCATTTCCTGTTGGGGAAGAGATATCCCACAAGTAAGGATGACGCCGTGGACCGGACACACCAATGTTGGAGAAAAGTAAGTTAAAGCGGATCTTCATTACAACTGATGATGTACACGCCATCTAGAATATCGCTAACATTCCGGATATGTTTATACAAAGGGGAAAGTTTACTATCACTTTAAGCACATATTGGAAAACAATTCTTTGGAGCTAAATTATTTCCATACAAGCAAGACAATCAAGGCAGTCAACTAAAAAGGTCTATCTTACCTGAAACCTGATAAACGGAGATATACTGTTGACATAAAATGTATATATTGTATGGAAAGATCTTCCCAAAAAGATTCAAACCCACTAGGAGGATAGAACATTTAACCAAACAATTTCCACAGACTCATCATTTATTCCTCAAGATCTAAGATTATGAACAATCCAACATTTTTTATTTCATGATTCAGATAATTCATGCAATTTAAAAAAGTAAACTAATATACAATCCAATATACTTCCATTAGCAAAACATTCACATTCTCATATGCACACTTTCTGAGGCTCCAGTGCAAGTGCAAAAGTGCACAGTAGGATGTGCATTTTGTGATTGGCTGATGGCTGTCACATGATACGGGGGAGGGAAAATTAGATTTACTTGAAAATGTGCCAGAAAATTATTCTCCTGCTTATTTAAAATTGCTATTGCATTGTCTTTTATTGTGAATTTGTCAATTATTCAATTCTTCTGTATTTAATTTTCCTTTAAGCAATCTTTAGCTTGATTTATATGACAGATATAAAACACACATCTTATTATTACTAAAAAGGTGGAGGGAAAAAGTCTCTGAAAGGAGACTGGTTCCTATATGGTGGGGGTGACTAGAGTCTGAATCCATATGTGAATGAAACAAAAAGCTTTTAGTTTAGAAATCATGCGTCTGGTGGTCACATACTAAATTGATTAGAATTGAAATAGTAGCTTGCTGGTGGACAACTACTAGATGTCAAAAGACTGTGAATAAAACAAACCAAGACAAAACAATGTACCAGACATTAATAAGGTTAAGCTCTAGAGTAATCTAGCAATAACTGGCAAAACCTATGGACTTGAAATCAATTATTATTAATCCCTTAAAGGGACAGTATACACTCATTTTCATAAAACTGCATGTAATAGACACTACTATAAAGAATAAGATGCACAGATACTGATTTAAAAATCCAGTATAAAACAGTTTAAAAAATTACTTAGAAGCTCCCAGTTTAGCTCTGTTGAAAAGGTAGCTGGAAAGCCCACTGCAAGTGGGAAATAAGACACTCCCCCCTCCCCCTTCTTTTGCATATGAAAAGACCCTTTACAAACAGGAGCAAGCTGGAGAAGGTAGCTGACGGTATTCACATAAAACTTTGGGGCTTGGTTAGGAGTCTGAAAATCAGAGCAATGCTCTTTAAAAATAAGCAAAACTATACATTTTTAAGAAAAAACAACTTTATGGGCTATATAAATAGATTATCTACAAAACATTTATGCAAAGAAAAAATGAGTGTATAATGTCCCTTTAAAGGTAAGGAAACACAAGCTATCACAGAAATGGTATTGTCTTTCCTCACTGAACATAAGCTTGCAGATAGTATAAACCTATTTAAGGGGAAAAAGCACTGTATACTCATGCAGAGTATACATTTTTAAACAACTTTCCAATTTACTTATATTATGTGCTTCATTCTCTTGGTATCCATTGTTTAAGGTGCAATAAAGCACTACTAAGAGCTAGCTGAACACATTGGTTGAGCCAATGACAGTAGGCCTATAAGTACAGCCACCAATTAGAAGCTAGTTCCCAGTAGTGCATTGCTGTTCCTGATCCTACCTAGGTATCCTTTTGAATAAATGATACAAAGAGACCAAAACAAATGAGATAATGAAAGTAAACTTAAATGTTGTTTAAGATTGTTTGCTCTCTAACTCACACAAAAGGAATTTCCACAACAATTTCACCTTTGACCCCTCTACTTCAGTACCACCTATTCCTCAAACATAGCCACTTTACTCATACCCCTGCTAATAAACTCCTTACGGCCTTACCAATATACTTAATAACCACCCCCTCAGGTGTAAAGGACAGACTCACGCTCAACGAAGAACTGGGGTCACCCTTTCACTGCTGGTACTCCTACTTACAGATCAGACACGCCATTAACCACAGTCCACATAAAGAAACGATACTGAGACCCTTAACTGCTTTCGAACAGTTATGCACCAACCCAAAGATAGGAAAAGCACATCTATCCATGATATACAAAATACTCAGAGGCTCTTTTCCTGAGAAAAGACCAACATACTTAAAGAGATGGAAAGATGAACTTCACGTTGACCTAGACACAGAGACTTGGAGACGATGCTTCTGTCATACACACTCCTCTTCCATTTCCTTGATCATTTCCGAACTAAACTATAAAATACTAGCTCGGTGGTATTTAACCCCACAACGCTTGAGAACCATATACCCTAACGCCTCCTCCAGTTGTTGGAGGAGATGTGGAGAGGAGGGTACCCTCATCCATATCTGGTGGTCTTGTCCTCACCTAAGTAACTTTTGGAACCAAATAGAGAGACACATATCCAATCTCCTGGGCATTAATATTACACTATCTCCGCAAATCATTCTTCTCAACCACATCCCTAAGCTCACATGTGCCTATCGCAGGAAATTACTGTTATTAATGCTATCATGTGCCAAAAGATTAATTCCCCGACTGTGGAAAACACAAGAGATACTTATGGTCGCCCAATGGCAATCTGAAGTAAGCCACATTCTTACTCTAGAAAAGATGCATTACTGCTATCTAGGTAAACAAGACATGATATCTAACATTCAATTTATATGGGAACAGGGACCCCATGATCCTACTTAATACGCCTATCCCACAATTTTCCTATAGAATTAAGAACCATATATTGCTTCATCCTTTGGGCCCTTGGGACATAATCATGACCCTCCAGCGCAAGCGATACACCAAACCAGATGGGATAATTCCCTCTCCTTTAAACCCTTTTCCCCAAGCCCTATCCCACCCCCCCAACTAAATTTCTTTTCATAACATTTCTTGTTTACCTTTAACTAGATTTGTCCTGTTATGACTCACCATCACTTTTAACTGATCTTAAAAGTTTCTAAAATTAGGTCACTGATTATTGTCGATTCCTGTTTAAGTGAACTGTAACTTTAATGTTGATATAAGAAATATACCTATCTTGCTTGTTAATCAGTGTACCTATTTTCAATAAAAATTATTTAAACAAAAAAAAAAATTGTTTGCTCTATCTGAATCGTGAACCAACATTTTTTGGTTTTATGTCTCTTTAAGAAGAAATTCTCCCAGGTTGAACATTTCCAATATCCTGTGACTGGGGTAAAAAAAAGAAGGTCACTATCTCACTACCAGCCAAAAAAAATAATCTTAAGCAATAAAAAAAATCTAGTGAAAGGGGAGAATGTGTCCACAGGAAAAAACTAAACAGTATCAAGCATTAACCTTTTAACGCTGCTGCGGCATTCTATTCCATCCTAAACGCGCCGGGTTTTAGCGCCGTTAGGACGGAATAGAATGTCCGAGCTGTTTGGCTGTCCTGAAGCCTAACAATGCTTCCTGGATGGATTGCGGTACGGAGGGCGTGCCTAGCTTAATAGGGACGCCCCCCTGACTCAATCCCATCATTGAAATCTCGCGATCACGTGCACGATCGCAGGATTTCAATTTGTCTACATCGTAATGTTGTTCCAATGTAGACAAGTTAACACTGTCATTAAAGGGTTAACACATACCTATAAGAAAGAGTAGCATAATACATAAACAGAGATATTACACATATAGATATATGGCAGCAGCAACTAATGAGAGAGACTTTTAAAGAGACAGTAAACACCTTGTAATTACAAGACAGTTCTGTTGGGTTGCTAAAGAATAACATTTTATAACAAATTAACATCTTGTTTGCTGGTATTCTTTTTTTTCAGTAGCCAAACTCCACCCACCATTTGCCTTAATAGGAGGAACCAATCAAAACTTGAGTCTGCAGACGACAAGACTAGCCACAGTCGTAATTTTAGTGTGGAATGAAATGTTTTGCATCTATCAGTTAAAGCAAGTTAGGGACAATATGTAGCAGGATTAGCCTTAATAAGTCAGCAGGGAGCATTCCAAGTGCTGAGATTTAAAAATTACATGAAAAGGGGGAAAATAAACAAAACCTAATGCAAAGTTGTTTCATTACGCATTACTAAATATTTTATATAAAAATCTCAAGGTGTGTACTGTCCCTTTAAATAAGGAATTCAACAACTGAATGCACATTAACAATATAACTAAAGCACTGCTTTTCAAACTTGTCCTAAGGACTTCCTAACAAGCCAAATTTTGTGGCTATCTGAACTGGAGAACAGGTGAAATAATCAGCTGATTAGTAATCATGGTTATATGACCTGCTCTCATCCAAGGTAATCATAAAAACCTGGCCTGTTGGGGAGGCCTGAAGATAGGTTTGAAAACCAGTGAACTAGAGCAAGAGTCGACTAAGTGAACCAAAATTTAAGAGGGCAATAACATAAAGCACAGGAAAATCAGCAAAGAAACACACATGGAAAACCCCAACTCACTCCTTGCCAGTTCTCACAAGCAAACCATGTTCTTTTTTTTTTTTAACCTCCAAAGATCCTCATGGGAGGGGATATATGGGAAAGTGAATAAGCCCAAATATGTCAGTTTCTACTACACTCCAAGTGACACAAGGCTTTATACCCACCACTGATCACCATAGTTATTAAATCAATATGGATTTCATTGTTGGTTTTATTTACTAGAAAGTTGTATCCTCAGATTTACAAGGCAGATATTTACCACCTATGTTTTCTAGAATATTTTCATACATTATAAAAATAAATGTTTATAATAATAATTTATCACTCTGAAATCTATAAGCCAGACATCCTTAGACTTGGCCCTCCAGAGGGTTTGGAACTACATTTCCCATGATGCTCAGCCAGCAAGTTTTAGAAAGTCTGCTATAAACCTTATTTTTTTTTCCAAAACAGTCACCTCATTGCTTCAACCATGTGCATAAAGTAGGCACAAATCAAAAGCCCCCATAATTTATCAGAATAACAAGGTTTACAATTTATTTATGTGGAGAAAATAATTAACCTTGGGTGTTCGGCCTCTTGGGTTGGTAATCATGAAAATCATTAAAAATGAAAGGGACATCAAACTCAATAAGTATTTCCCCATACAATGTTTATGTGTAGTAAAACATTGCAATGTACATTAATTATTTAATTATTGCTGATATATACTCAGTGTATCTAAATTTATTACTTTAAAGGGACAATAAACTTCTGGGTACAACTACTGTAGCATGGTTACTACTAACCATGCTATTGTTTTCCCCCTGTGCCCACAGCTCTCCCTTATTGTAACCCATTAAAAAAGCTAGTTAGTTACGCTCTGCATCTTTATTCTGGGTGCCGCCATCTTGGTGACGTTATAGGCTTCTTGACAGCTGTACCATTTACTTTGGATTAGCTTGCACAACAGAAAGCAAAAAAAGCTTAATTTTTGAAGTTTTACGTTTTTTTAAATAGTTTAAAAGTTACATAACAAATATAAAAACGTCTTCAGGAATAATATAGAGAAATGCAACCACAGCCACAAAAATGTAGAAATACCACTTATTATTATGAAGCAAAACTGAAGTTAATGACAGGACTTGTCAAAAAGAGAACAATATCGCTGATCTGAGCATGTACCACCTATGACACAGGGTTCAGGAAGTAAATACAATATATTTGCATAATCAAAAAATGCAAGATAACACGGCAATGCAAAAGCACCTTGGGGCTGATTTAACAATGTACGGGCGGACATGATGCACTGTAGCGGATCATGTCTGCCACACATTGATAAATGCCGACAGCATACGCTGTCGGCATTTATCATTGCACAAGCAATTCTAGTGAAAATGCTTGTGCAATGTCGCCCCCTGCACATTGGTACTAGCGGGGGGGGGCAATCAACCGATCATATCCGATTGGGCGGATTGCTGTCCACCGCCTCAGAGGTGGCGGACGAGTCAAGGAGCAGTGGTCTTAAGACCGCTACTTTTTAACTCTTGTTTCCAATGAGCCTGAAGGCTTGCACGGAAACAGGTGCATACGGGGCATAATAAATCGCCCCCCTAGTCTGAACTTAAAAATGAGTAGTAGATTATTAAATTTCAAAATTATGTCTATTTTCACTCCCACTGCATCATGTGACAGCAATTAGCCAATCACAAATGCATATAAATATATTCTGTGAATTCTTGCACATGCTCAGTAGAAGCTGTTGACTCAAAAAGTGTAAATATAAAAAGACTGTGCACATTTTGTTAATGAAAGCAAATTGGAAAGTTGTTTAAAATTGCATGCTCTATCTGAATCATGAAAGTTTAATTTTGACTCGAGTGTCCCTTTAAATTCCAAGATGGGGGCACCCAGTATGAAGATGCAGAACTTAACTAACCAGCACTAAAATGAGAGAATAGCTTTGAAGAGAGTTGCAGGTACAGAACGAAAAGCAACAGCATGGTGAGTAGTAACCATGCTACTGATGTACTCAGCATTTTAACGTCCCTTTAATATACTTTAATTAGAAACAAACATAAATAATGTTTAAAAATGCTTATGTTTCTTATACA